>NC_046983.1:7023600-7323600 GCF_009769545.1 Cyclopterus lumpus | reverse complement strand
AAGATAAAGAAAAGGAGGCCCTAATGAAAGAGGAGAGTAAGGACGAGTGAAAGGAATAGAAAATGAAACACATTATTCTGAGAAAACAACCACAAAAGAAAAAGAGCTGAACACTAAACAGAAATGTCATGAAAGTAATTACAAATGACTGCTGGCGTGGATGCGGCTAACGTGCACCAAATAGGATGTCGGCCAAGCGTTGAACAAAACACAGAACAAAAAACAAGAGGGAACCAAAGAAAAGCGGGTTAAGAAAAAGAGCCAACAAAGCATATGTGTCCCCTCGTCAAGACAATTAAGCGGAAAAGAAATTGGCATTTCACAAGATACAATTATCTGTGTTTCTTCGATTGATTATTTGACTTTAACATACACGATCGAATAATGATCCCGCACACTAACAGGGGTTTCCTTTACGTTGGCGCACAGGATTCACTCCTGATGCTCACAAAGGGTGAATATTAGAAATACCTCTCGATGTCATGCAGACAGAATTAATGATCTGATGACTAAAAAAGACTACAACTACTCAAATATTCACAGTTCACAGTTAGTGGGGTAAGATGAATAGCTATTAATGATTTGGTAGTTTGTCCCAAGTACAAATACATAAACCCTCTCTCTGTTTCACTTTTCTGTATTATCAGCATTTCTCGCTCTCCACCCATCACTGTGTTGACCTGTCTAGTGGCAGCAAGAGAACCGAGAAAAACCTCCACTGAACTTGATCATTTCCTTGCTTGTTAGTTCTCCCTGTAGGATGTGGACGGCTGCATCATCCTCCAGACCGACGCACGTTGCCTGGGCAACTCCAGACGGCTCGTCATCACTCCACTTACTCACATATGACACTCAATCATTCAGTCAGGCAATCGGTGCAGTTGAACAACAAACGCATCAAAACATCGCTCAGTCTGTCACGCACCCGTTCATTAATGCGTTAGAAATTGATCAAATGATTTCGTAGTTTAACATTATTTTTGAGTGTCGGACAACTGAATGCCTCATTCTGGAGACTGAGGACAAGATTTGCACCCCGATCGGTATCGTGTGTAATTAAATGTCGAGTGAGTTAGATAAGAGCACGTGAAAGCTACCGTTAGCATTGTTACTGTAGCATAATCTCTAGATTACACCTTGGCTCTGTGTGCAGTCACAGATAAAAGGATTAGTGTTAATGGTTGTTACAGTGTAGGGATTAAAAACTAGAGCATCGGGGGTTTTAGCTCACATTGGTGACCATCTCACACACTTGTTTTTGAGGTGCTCGCTATATTTCTAGTTTAGACCTTGGTATTATATCCAAGTCATGCAGTTTCAGTATATATTTAATTTGATTACTATTGCTTCAATACCCAAGATATTCAAATCGTATTTGTTTTTAATGCATATGTTTGATTCTCTGTACAGTCGGTGTCCATTTTGAGTCCGTCCAGGTGTTACATGACCCTGACCACAGCACCCTATCTCCATTTTGGGGGCTCCCCTAAAGGCCCAGCTGGTACTGGGAAGACGGAAACAGTGAAGGACTCCGCCGAAGCTCGAGGCATTACATCATCGTAGTCAACTGCTCTGCAGGAGAAGGATGCACATCTGTGGGACGCATATTACTCTGGCCTGGCACAGGAAGCAAAGAGCTAGAAGATGATGACGACGGTGGTGATTATGACGCTGACGAATGTAGCTAAAATCATAATGATGATGATGGCAACCTAAAATACCTCTGAGTGATGAATTGTGACTGAATATGCTGATCATCATGTCTAGACACACAAGTGTGTGTGCGCGTGTGTGTGTGTGTGTGTAATGATAAACTAACTAGTATTATGAAGGTAAAGTAACAAAGTTCTCTTCATTAGCATAGCAGCTTCGAGGCAACATCAAGGGTCCATGTTCAGACCTATCTCTCCATGGTGGTGCCATCACATGGTTTGGAGAGGGTTTCCACAACACAAGAAAGTTTTATTCTGACAGTGTGCTGGTAAGGATAGACAGTATGTTATGTTGCAGTCGTAGCAATAGTGGATGTATCTGTTTGGTGAATTCTGTCTGGATGCTATTTTTACCCTGTACACAGCTCTGAATACGCACTGATTTCTAAAGTATATTGTGTTGAATTATCACCGCCTTAATGAAGCGTTCCTGCTTCTTTTATTTGGAGAGCTCAGGCAATCAGCAGATGAGATTGAGTTCTTCTACACTGATAGAGATGCAATAGCATCAAATCAAACTAATGGATTCAATTAGAAACGGGCTGCTTGCCTTTTCATCAACGTTACAGTCTTCCTACAATTTAAAAAAAAATGTTATGTTGTTGAAGATGTTTTAACAGACATTGAACCTGCATGAATCTTTTTGGAAACTGTGAGCAACTGGACCACTAGCTGAACTCATCAGTGGTGGCTGTTGATACATCTGTTTCCCCATTGATGTCAAGCTTCATTAGGCAGTAAGCGCTGGTCTGGGTTCAGTGCAACAATGGGGTTTTTGGCGCAGCCCCAAGGTGTGTGTGTGTGTGTGTGTGTGTGTGTGTGTGTGTGTGTGTGTGTGTGTGTGTGTGTGTGTGTGTGTGTGTGTGTGTGTGTGTGTTAGTGATGCCACAGTCACATGATTCCCATGTGAGAGCTGAAGCTGAGTTACCTCTGACTCATCACCAGGTAGCCTAACCTTCCGGGAGTTGGAGGTCATCCTTCCCCATCGAGGTCCTCAAGGCACATATCTGTTTGCACGCATATGAAAGACAAAGTCAGTTAAAAGGTGCTCTCTCTCTCGGAAATCTGACATTCTAGAATGGAATTCGGTTATTCCAGAATGCAACCCAGACATTCAGGATTCTGTTATTTCGGAATTGAACTCGGACCTTCTGGAACCCCAATTACTGTTTCCTTTGGCTGATGCTCCTTTAAAGGTTCCTGTTTATTATCAGCACGTAGTTATGGCAATACCGTGAGAATCAGACTTACATTTAAGTGAGTGACTTATATTTCAACAGGAACGAATAGTGTAATTAGGTCTTTGCCCCCCTTGTCTTTCCATGATATAATCGGAGTAGTTCAGGTTTGGCCACTCTTGGCTGGGTCTCATTAAATAGAAAGATAGACGACCACGATCTGGATTCAATGTCCTGTATATGTCCACGAGGCTGCAATGCACATGCTGTCATAGAGTGTGTCCTGTAGATGCCACAAATAGGTTTGCTCATGCTGGCACACACATCTTATCTGTCAGCTAAATATACCTCTGGATAAACCGCTCTCACCCGCACCGCGAGATGTAATCGCAGTGAGGGGATTGAGCACAGCTGTTGGGTGGTTGCGCATGTGCTCTTGTATATTAAGTGTGATTGCTACTGCCAACACTTCCTGGTTTGAATAGCCTCCATCTCGGCTTCACTACAATTAGAGTAAAAGTGCAATGTGCAGTCGGCTTCTGTGTCATTTTCTGCCATTTCTAATTGATTCACTTGTAAGTATTTTGGTAAGTGTTTCCTTTTTTCGGCCTTTTCCCCACTCTCTTCCCTTCACACACTCTGCTTACTTTAGTTCATCTGCACAACAACAATGTGCAACACTAGCCTACGACTGCTCCACATCCTTGTTTTTCTTCCTCAATCTGTGTTTTTGCCTCTGCAGCTTTTCTTTTTCTTCCCTTATGTTCTCCGATGGCATTCATGCACTCAGAAAGTGCATTAGACTTAAAACAACAGTCCATAACAGAGTGTGTCTTATTATAAAAGTCAAATTCCATAGTGTAACCCACAATGCACCAATACATATAACATATTTATAATGTTGATATCAATGGGTAATTATACAGATGTTCCTCCCTGCATTGCTTCTAATTTGGTTGATCAGCTGAGCACACATGTTCACCAATTGAATGATTACATGTGTGACATATATTATCTCAGTGTTGCTTTCATTGATGATTGTCATTGTCACATGCTTTGTTCTTTCATAACTAAAGGTGCACAATGCAACAAACCATTTCATCTGTTTTGAATGTGTCTGTGTCTCTCACTCTAAAAACATCCAGGCCATCGCGGAAAAAAAAGAAGCCTGGAAACATTATCAAGGTAAGAAACAGCATTTTGATTTGGGGGGGGGGGGGGGGGGGGTGTGCGTGAGATTTATATATTATAATTGTTCTGCCTTCTTGAGGTTTACGGGTTTAATGTTTTTATTTAATTTTGTGTGTGTGTTACTGAGGCCATTACAGCTGTTTACTGATGGTTAATGTGTGTGTCTGCTTTGTTGGGACTCTTTCATGTTGGTGTTCATGGGGCCCCCTAGTGGCGGGAGGACTCACATCTCTGCCTGCTTCCAGAATCGATCCAATATGACCTTACCTATAGCTGACCTCTCCTCCTCCTCCTCTTCCTTCTCCTCTCCTCTCCTTTACCACTGATGACTTAAGATTACAATTTGATTGTGAATAATAGATTTAAAAGAACATTCAAATATATTAAATAAGCAATAAAATAACAAATACCCAGGAATTATAAATTATATCATTTTGACTTTTTTTTCTATTGCAATGCTTTTTATTTATCTTTGACCTTTTCATTTCAGCTCAGTTGATCCTGGTAATATTCCACTTGTGTGTCATTTTATAATCTCTCATCCCTATTTGTCAACAATTGTTTCATCTCGCCATACAAGAATTACCCTGATATGGTTGTAGCTATAATGACAATGATAAACACTTCAGAGAGTGTGATTGTCTGAAAGAGTGCCTGCAAATGTTCTTTGCTAATTTATCTCATCTGGTTTTCCTTTGTGTTTTATATGTATTTGTCATATGGCGCCCATGCTACCTCCACTCATTGCTCACTGCCTCTCAGCTCTCCTCATTCTTTCACCTCTGCTGTTGTGCTCCTTTTAACCCGTCTTTCTTTTCATTCTACTCCTCGCCGCCTCTCTCCGCGCCACTCTTCAAACCCTGCTGTTTCGTATTTTCCACCAGAGAACAAAATATATTTGCTTCTGAAAATGACTGGAGCCATATTGCACTCAGGAGTGAGACACCTGTGAACACTCGCACTGCAATTTTCTCTTCAATGTATGAAGTGGACGACAGGATATAGAATTATAAGACACCTCTCATAAGTACCACTTTGAAATCCATGCATATATGGTTGCCGTGACAATATCATTGACAAGATGTAGCAAACTTGAACAGACTTGTCTTTTCTCAGATCCGCAGTCCCATCCTCAACTGAATGCTTCTGCGGCTTAAGGAGACATTTTGACTCGGGCCACATTAGAAGTGTATCCATGCACTGTTCACAGAAATAAGTAGACAAGTAGACCCACGGCACACTCACACATACAGGAGCAGTACAACAGGAGCCTGTTTCACAGAAGAAGTTCAATGTAGAAAAGCACTTCATACCAAGCCTCACATTGGCTATGCTCACGTACTTTTTTTTAAAGTTACTCAGAGCTTATTTAACTTAACCTGTTTAGCTATGTGACTTAGGTCACAATGGTTCTCCGTAACTTCTTTTGTTCTCTATTCTACCCATTCTAGTCTGGATCCATGTGTTTCAGGTGTACCACGTACATGTTATCACCAATTCTCAGACCTTTTAACAATCATATTGTTTATGTACTATAGTTGAAGTCTCCTATGTCATCTGTGAATGGCTTTCTACTTTATTGTCTGTTTGTAGTGCCCATGAGCCTGGTGCTCATCTGAGAAGCCTGAGAACACAACACACACAACACACACACACACACAGACTCATACACAATGGGCACACTGTGCAGACAATTCCCCTGATGCATCAACTCAGAGCGACAGTTCTCTCCAGTCAATCCAACACATTACCACGATCGATGTAAGAGGTCCTCATCTGCTGCACTCTGATGTGTCTTTGACGTGTTGACTGTCGGCCAGTTCTGTGATTCAGAGCCCGTCTGAAGCTCCTTTGTGACACCCAGCATGAGGCCCAGCTAAAAGCCACCCAGTAGCTGAGAGAGAGAGGAGGCCTCTCAGCACCGGGCTCTGCTCTCTGCACACGGCTGTCAATCTGCCACTTTACCACACGCCACTGCAAGTCAATAGCTCGACATTACTATAGAAACACCATGGATCAACGCTCCCCTGGTGGCAAGTGTGAGTACAGATTAGACACAATTGAAAGGTAGCTGGAACCTAAAAAAGAAAAGAAAATCCAACAACATTAGGAGAACCATGGAGCAGATATACAGTATCCTATAATATGTAAAGCATGGCAAATTTTAGCTTCCGGCGGATCCAGCTGAATTAGATTTTTGAATGAATTACTCTGTATAGTCAGTTCCTCTCATTCCATCTTCAGTCAGCTACATTATATATATATATAGGTGATTGTTCTATATATAGGTGATTTTTCTGTTCTTTCTTTCAGACATCAAGAGGCTGTACCGGTTGGCTGGTGTGGGCTAAAAGCCGACAGTCTTCCTGTTCAATTACTTTTTTATTTTGGACTCCTGTCTGTGCATCTGTCTAATCCTAATTACTATGTGCATAATTGTAATAACATTTCATTTATCATTTAAATGAACTCAATTTCAAAACCAAAGGTAGTGAGGAAAATTATCAAGACTGAATATTTACGCACTAATTATAGAGGTTTGGTTTAAGATATACCAACAAAGATTTTATAATAGCTGTCGTAGTAGTATAGTTGTTTTTATCAAACCAGCACATTTGACATGTTTTGAAAATTTGTATTCAAGCCCTAAGTATGAATTGTTTGTGAAGTTAAGATTGATTTGATCATTGCAACGCAGTTTTTGCTACTTGAAATATCAAAATTCTGAATCAAACGATCAATTTCTCAATATAAGAATCATGTTTTCAAGAGAATATTACTGCCTTTTACAACTGATCCCCGCTATAAAAAGTGAAGGCTCTTTAAACACCATCTCTGACTGTAGCGGCTGACCTACGGTCTTCTCTCGGAATAACATACAGCCTCCAATATGGGTTGAACTCGCAAACTATGGCGTCTGTAGATCAAAAAAAGTTTTCTTTCTGTTTTTTTTAAATACAAGGTAACGGCTTCCTGCAGTTCCCCTCGGCAGCTCCTCACTGGGGGACAGTGAGGCTCCCTGTATTTACAGTGTGGATGCTGTGACAGAGACACACAGGCGCACAGATGGACACAAGTTTACTGTCATTCATTCAACACCTCTTCCCCCTCAAGCAGTGCTCATCCGGTTGTAATTAGCGGTGTAGGGTACTGGTCACACATAATGCTGCTAATTGGGCTGGCAGGCACCATTACCAGAGCTAATCACCATTCTCTGGCCCTCTGACCACGAGCTGCGACCAGCATCCATATCACATTGCCAGAGCTCAGCGGGTCCCGCTACACCAACTGACCCGAGAGAAAACTCACGGGCCCTCTCTGCCGTACCTTAATGTAGGATGTTTTCTTTCTAAAAGGCTTCTATTCTTCCTAAAGCATGGCTCGGCACTGTCGTTGCCGCCGCTGTCGCTACGACAACGACAACTGAGTGCTATGATAAAGGCAGAATAAAACACTGGTTTTGCCTCCTCTGTCAACAGGGCTCTTTTTCTTGTTGCCTTTTCTTTAGCCTTCATTTTCAAGGGAGGTTTTACCAATATTGTACTATTTTATCTGCTAAAGTGGGAAAGGTCTGTTTGACATGAAGGCAGACTCTGAGCTTTATTTTCCACATTAACAGCCCTCATTCTTAATGCCTACTAAACATTGTCTAGCTGAACTTGCATTTACAGTACAAGCACTGAAACCAGACCTCGTTCAACCAGCGTTTTTCTAGTCACTTTATAGATATTATTACAGTGTCCTTCAAAATGTTGAATTGAAACCGCAGGTTCCATATTACTATTGAGCAAGTCTTTCCAAAAGGTTAAGTTGTACTGTATAAAAACTCTGATGAAAAAGATTACGTCTTTAGAAAAAAAAGATCTTAACCCTGATGTGACACTCATAGCAATCCCCACATAAATGAATAGATAGTACATTGTTTGACTCCTTAAGTTTTATCAGTCTATAATATTGAATTGCATTTATTCTAGCATACTTGCACGTGACACCGTTTTGCAGCTGTATTAAGATTTTCAACAGTCTGACTTAAAAACAATGCATGTCATTACTCCTTAAAGTATTCTTGTTTGAGCTGTATTTCTTTTTCTGTGTATATACAACGAGAGCAAAATATACATTCAAACTCCTGGTATGTGTACTCATACGTGGCCAAGAAAAGCTGACTCGTAGATGTAGATGGTAAACCAGAACAATCACCTTGTCCATCATCTGATTGAGTTTCAAGTGAGCAAGCGGTGGCCTCTTCAAGATCAGTGGCACACGGGAGGAGGTGGAGGCCATGTCTGTAGAGCTGGAGGAGGCCCAGAAGCAAGCAGGCGGGTACCTGTCCGTCATTGTACTGCAGAAGACAAGAGGCCAAAAAACAGAAGGAACAACTACTCAATAGATGAACGTAATAACTGGATTAAGGCATCCACATTGTGTGGTGGTTGGCCAACAGGAAATGTACATAAAACAGGCAACGACCCATCGGGTTATGTTCGTGAGACACTGGTCCAGACGGGGATGCAGGCTGTCATGAACCCGCTGGGCAAAGCGCCTGTACCCGGGCCGAGGCCAACAGACAGCTGGGTGAGAGACGGCAACACTGCAGACTGCAGGGGAATGGATGAAATGAGAGTTGTTGGCGAAGAAACAAAGTGATTAGAAAACTGAAGTGCTCCCAAAAAAGAATGGGGTGAAACCGGAGTACAGAATGTGCAGAATAACACCGGAGAAAGAAAAGATGCAACTAGAGAGAAGGGGATCACAGATTGAGAGAGAGAGAGAGAGAGAGAGAGAGAACGCCATTGGTGAAATTCACTGCTTTCTTCGTGATGACTGCTTTTTAAATGTTCCTGGTTTCCCAGAGCTCTCAGTTCATGATGTGCAATTCTCCCAGTGTAGTTGGGAAAACTGAGGAAGCCAGCTAACGTCAAAATAAAAATAAAAATAAACACTCAAACTGTAATAACATGCCTCAGGAAGAATTTATCAAACAGATTACCTTTTTTAAATCATTCTTCTTACAAAAGGGTTGACCCGAAGGCTATTTGTGTATTTCCGGTTTAGAAACTGCACTGTATTTCCCTCTGGCCGATCACGCCATGTCATGAACACAGATAACACAAACTATAATTACAGTAACAGACACATGTACAGGAGGAATTGGGTAAAACTTTTTTTGTCTCATGGTTTTCTGACCTTATGTAACCTCGTTTATGGCAGGTGAGTCCAACTCTGGGAATGTGTGTGTGTGTGTGTGTGTGTGTGTGTGTGTGTGTGTGTGTGTGTGTATGTTTGGTATAGTTCCCTATTGTGTACCTCTCTATATGTATGAGTATCCTCAGTTGTGTACAGACACAGCTTGAGAGTATGAACTGCTACTTCAAATTGTCTATTTGTGAATGGGAAAGTTTGTGTGTGTGTGTGTGTGTGTGTGTGTGTGTGTGTGTGTGTGTGTGTGTGTGTGTGTGTGTGTGTGTGTGTGTGTGCAGGAATCTGGAAGCCCAACTACTGGGAGTTGTGGTGCGTAATGAGCCTCCATAGCTAGAATAACAGACTCTTTGGTGAACAGCATTGCTTCTTGCAAGAGAACCCTGCAGGAGGTGGAGGGTGAGATCCTCTGGTTGTTCAGCTGGTAACAGTCATTGTAGATCCATGTGTTGCCGTCCTGGTGATGTTGAGCACATTTTGAGCAGCAGCAGTAGCAGCGAGATCTACCTGCGATTGATGATACTACAACATATTACACCAGTCCGTGTTGTGTCTTTTAAAGCAGATGTAATGTTCTGAGGTTGCTTTTCTTTTAGTCCATGTTTGAAACCCACATCTTTTTAAAGTCTCGAGGTTTTCATTTTCACTTAATATGACTTATCATTATTGAAATATCTTAAGGGCTTCATTTGCCTCTCTTCACCAGGGAAGTTCTTTATATCCTTTGGACAGGCCTGGTGCTTTATGATTGACGTGCTGGGGAGTTGTTTGGTCCATTTATTGATACACTGAAGAATTGATGTGTGTGCTTATAGGCACTTGATAAGGCGGATAAAATGGCAAACCCCTGTGCCAGTTGGCTGGTAGACTCCAGCTGGAACAACATCACAGAGCTGGATAAGCTGCCCAACTTCCATGGCAGCGGGGCCTCCTTTGAACAGCACCCCCGGGACTGGGAGCTTTGGTTCACCAGTACTGAGCCAGAGAATGCCACACTACCAGGTCTGTCTATGTTGTGGGACACTTTTTTTTTTGCTACTGCTTCTTTGGTACTCGACCGACATTGATGTGTGTGAAAAGCACAGCTTGTTCATGCTGCTGTGCGTTGACAACGAAGAATGTATTTGATTTGTGTGTGTGTGTGTCTGTGTGTGTGTGTGTGTGTGTGTGTGTGTGTGTGTGTGTGTGTGTTTGTGTATAGAGTATGTTCAACCCAGGGGATGGTAAATATGTGTCTTCTTCTCTGCTACTTCTACTAATGGTTGATACACTGCGGAGATAGAGGGGAGTCGGGGTGTACGTGGGTTTGCATGTGTGGGTTGTTTGTTTGTGTCTCCATTTTCTTGATGTCATTAGCAGGAATTAGATTTGACAAAATTCAACTTAGTATGAATAAGCCCCCGCTCAGAGCTGCTGAAGCATGTTACCATCACACATTTCTTTCAGCCTCTCCCCTCATCATATGCTTTGTTCGTTACTCTTTTCACGTTTCATGTTAATCATCTTCCCTTCTCATCTTAAACTGCCCTCTCTAGCCCCTGAATTCCCTTGTTTCACCTTTCCTCTCGTTTCCTCCTAGGTGATGGGGAGAAACAACTGTAATGAGCTCCAGAAGATGCTGATAGTTTGCTCTCTGAGTCCTTGTGCGTTCCCTCCTTCATCGTTAACAACCTCGTCTCTCGCTTCGTGTTTTTGGCATGAAGGCTGTGAGAGTCTCTGCTGTTACACATTTAATCCCTGCTGCTTCTTCCGTTTTTGAATAATAAAAGTCAAATTTTTATTTCAAAAACGTTTCAAATATCTCATTTCAGTAATTCTACTTGATTGTGGCTCACTTGAGAATTTACCCCGTGTTGGCTCATCCGTTCTCACTTTCTTTGTCCTCGGGGTGGACCCCACAGGAGCCCTGCTGCAGCCGACTTAGGGCTCTGGTATGAGCAAGTACTTCGATGCACTCTCTCTGGGCCAGGGCCAGGCCCCCATCGCCTGAAATAGTATGATAGAGGAGGGTGTCAAGAGCGGTACAACGCCAGTTGCTTTGTCTTTTTCCCTGCCCCACTGCCTCAGATTCATTTCTTTCTTTTCATTTGTGTTTGAAGTACTGATACATTGGATTATGCATTTTCTTTCTCTCATAGTCACAACAAGGTTTCCCCAGGCACAGAACAACCACACAAGTCTGAGCCGGTTATATCAGCCTACCTCTCTCCCTCCCTCTCATGGACGTCTGAGCTGGACAAGCTGCTGGAGCAGCATCATGTGTCGAAGCCCTAGTTAAACCATTGTGTTAGCACTGCCCCTGTTCTCACAACGTGAAAGCCAACATGCAGCGTCTCCAGCATGGTGACAGTGGCTCCGTTCGACAGGACGATGCTCTTCTCCCTCGGCTTTCTTACACGCCACCCTGCAGGAGAGAAAGACGCCGTTTCAGCCGCGCTGGAACATTTGTCTGCGAATTCAACGATTCTGACTTTGAGGTCAGAGCTTGATATGAAACTGAAAGAAGCAGTCACAGCTGAAGGCAGAAAGGTCATTTCATACCCTGCCCCGGATGAGATGCCTGTTAGACTAATGGATCATGACAATCTAGTTCAAATTTATGAGACTAAGTCCTGCTCGTGACTACTTTGTGCAAACGTCTTCCTCCAGCGGAGAGTTTTTTTACGTGCCCTTGGTCTGTACCTTGCATTCAAAGTCAGTCCGTTAAGATCATCGTCTTGATGCCCCCTCTAGCGACGTGAGCGTCTGCTCAGTGTGTACCTGGATGAACATGAGGAGATTCTCTGGAAGCCGCTGAACTATGGAGGTCATGTACCCGATTACCGGGACAGATGCTTTCTAGCCACACACATTAAAGACTCCTTCTGTGAGCAGAGGCACCGTAACATTTGTCTTGGCGTACGAGCACCGAGTTCAAGCAGCATAAATTAATGTGCACCCTGCTAATAGTTTATTGAGATTCAATAGACACACAATATGTGTTGCAGATGTACACGTGCTTAGACTTTTTAAAATATGTTCATCTTTAACGGCATACAGTCATCCTGAAGAAGTCAAGGTGACAACTGCCTGCTGAAGTTCCTCCCGGGCTGCAGAGTGCCAGCACCACCAAGTGCACACTGTGATTATTACAGGTTTAAGACCGGTAGACACATTGTTGAACACTTGAACCGCTCGAGAGTGTTTTCACATCCTTTACTTCGGATAAGGGTAATTGGGATTTGAGCGCCTGTGTTTCTGAACATCGTTAAGTATCACTGACTTTGTATTCACTTTGCCGTCACTCGAATGCCACCATTGCCATAGGCAGATCGGTGGGACCAGGACGCTGTTCGACACCCTGCTCCCCCTGCAGGACCCGGTCTCCAGTCCCACTGCTGCGGGGGCCAGGCCCAGTCGAAAAAATAAGGGGAGGGAGGAGCAAGGTGGGAGGAAGGGGAGGGAAGCAATGACTCTAGTTGACTGGAAATACATGACTTCATAGATTTGGATAAGACGAGACCACAAATGTAATATCTACACCATTGTTGAGCACTTATACTGTGTAAGTACCTTCTCTACTACAGCGTATGCAGAGTGGAGAGATTCATTCAAGCATCCCCATGTCAAATTATGTAATTACTCTTAGCGTAATTAAGTTTGAGGTCACAGTCAGTGCATTATTGGGAGCATATGCTCAATAATTGTTGCAGATCAGTGCTGCATGGAGAAAATATAATAATCATCTGCATACCTGTCTTACAATCGTTAACTGAGACATATATTGCATGCAATTTGAACAGGATATCCTGTGATGTCTCACCCAGAAGCTCAGCCTCATCTGTCTGCATAGTCTGATAGAAATACCAGTGCACTATGCATGTCTTTAGGTAATCCTCTAATATTTTTTTATGCTTGATTTGATGAGAAGCCTGGATCTAATAAAAGCCTAATACTCTCGATCACCTCGGAAAGGGATATAGGTTTATAGTCATCCAACCCAATGGCCTAATATATCCAGAGTTATTAAAGCAATAACTACATTTGTATGAATGGTGTGACACATATCACCCAAACTCAGATAAACACCTAATTGTCACCCGCTGCATATAATGTGAGTGAGATGTGTTTGGCGTGGCTGTTTCTGAAGCAGGCGAGTATCCAGAACAATTAATATTTTCTGAGACATCAATATTGTTACACAACACTGGCAGACCGTCGTCAGTGTAATAAGATAGAGATCTTACAATCTGTGAGTTTGAGGACAGGTCTCAAAGGACACCATGAGGTGCTTCAAACTCAAATCTTTATGTTTGCTCTTGAGTCTGATATTGAAATAACAAATATTCTGTGAGTCCCAGAAAAAGGACTCAAACTGAAATAGTTTCCTTTAGAACTCGCTCGGCTTGTATCTCTGAGCTTATAGCCGCTGAGGTCAAGCCAGAAATTACTGTTTGAAAGTTATCTCTTCGGATGTGTTCTCCCTTTAAAAAAGATATCTGGGTGTTGCGTAACAATGTAACAGGAGTTCCTCTATGTGCGTTAAACGATGATTTCAACGTTGTGGTAGTTTATTAGCGCAGACAAATACGCGCAAATGATCCTTCGACTTTCAGCGATGTAATCTCATCTCCCAGCTCCTTTTGCAGAGATTCTTGTGGTCGTTGGAGTATGTTGGAGAATGCTGTGTGTTTTGGAAATGATTTCCAAGATGCGAAGCCTGAACTATTATAAGTCCTCAAATTGTATGCAGTGGTCCTGCTGCAAGAGATCCAGAAATACAACTCTCTGCGGGAAACCATCATGGATGAACACTTTGGGTCAGAATCTCAGCTGGCTGCGTGTCGTAGACACTGAACCTCAGTGTGCATAGTTGTCATTTGAAACAAACAGTTTTAAATGGGATATGGATGTGTGTGTGTGTCATGTGCTATCAAGTAGAAAAGGTGCTGCACATTCATTGATGACCGGGTGGTTGACGACAGATGCAAACAAAGTAAATGGGAAATAATGTGGGATGGCGGAAAGGAAGGCACATTGGGGTAGGCTAACATTCAGCAGAGTGGCAGCAGACCAAATGGGCGTGGTTGTTAGCCAGACTTGCCCCCTTTATGTACTTTATGTAAAGTGTTCATTCCAGTGTGTCAGCACTGGGTCGGGGCGACCTAAAGCGAGATTAAAGTATTGTGACATGGCGAGACATTAGCCTGTTTTCCAGCTGAAATGAATTGCAATTGTCAATTCCTACAGACTTAGGTTGAGCAATTCATGAGGTCTAACCCTTGAACATGATTTACCGCCATTGTTTCCTGCTATAACGCGGTGGTCATATAGGGGTGGTTAAACCAATCACACAAGTGTATCTAATTGCGATGCAAAAACCCAAATGAGGCATTAGCATCAATCAGCCAATCACCTGGCCTTATTATTTGTACCTCTATGTCCGAGTGTGCGGTACTCTTAATAAATCTAGAGAAGGAAGCAGATTATGAGGCAATAAAAGGAGGCAAAAATGACTGATTTGTTGCTGTAACTGCACGTGTGTGTGTGTGTGTGTGTGTGTGTGTGTGTTAGCTCTTCCCTGGCTAAGCTGGAGAAAAGGATCAAAGGCTTAGTGGTGATGTCATTCAGCTTGGAAGGACACCTTCTGCTCCATCTATGACGCCTGTGTACCACCACTGCGGGAGAAGGTACCAGACACACACACCAGCGTACACACAGAGCACCCCATTAACCCACACAATCTTCTTCAGCCCTCCTAAAATGTTCTTTTGAGGTCTTGGAAAAATAGAGAAACACAGACATGCTTTACTCTCTGCATTCTGTGCTGTTTCCTCTGCTACTCGGTGTGTAACGCTCAACGTTTCCCCTCTTACGATGTAGAGATGACGCACGCACACATACTGCATGAGCGATGCACAAGCAGCAGGAGAGGTCACACCTCCTGCAGCGAGAGGTGAGACTGCACCTGCTGCCTTCCTTTTATCTCGCTTCGCAAGACTTCTCAGACTGACCACAACGCAGAAGTGCTGCTGCAACAATCAATCATATGAAGACAGCATGCTCTTAGAGTTGACTATGGAATAACACATTACAGTGAGGATCCAAATTATGGAAAGGATGCTTTTGAAAAAAGGTAGTAAAGCATGAAGGCAAACAATGAAACGAATGTAGCCATTGTTGGTTTGGCTGTACTCTCGACAACAAATGTGACATATTTCTATGTTCTTCCATTTAATAGAGACCCATCAGATGTTCCGTTACGCCTCTCTGTGTATTGATCTTTGGGATTGTGTTCAATACCATCTGTTCTGCTCCCTTCAGTCAAACAGACAGTCCGTTATTAAAGGTGTATTTATCCATCACTCTGCCTGGCTGAGCGGACACACACTCATTGTTCTCCTGTGTCCAACACACACACAGACACACACACACACACACTCACACACACACAGTGATGGGTCTCTGGCAGCATTCCAGCTGTAATTCTTTCTGAACTCTCCATTCTGGCTTCATTATCACTGGACCTCTCTTTACAGTGAGAGAACACAGGGTGCTGTCAGCCTGGGTCAAGGGGCTAGACAAGATGCTGGCTTCATGTGTGTGTGTGTAGTGTGTGAATGTGTGTGTAGTGAATGTGTGTGTGTGTCCACCGAGCAGGGGTCATTCAGGGCATTTTGTGTTTTTCTTCAAGTGTCTGATTCGGTCATCATTATGGGCCGCTGTGCATGAACGCATGTATGCAGATGCAGATGCATGTGTATGTGTGTGTCAAGTGTGTGTTTTTGCACATATTTGGGAGTCGCTGTTCATCAGGTGGAGCGTACCTTGGCCCTCAATGGCTGAACAAAGCCACCGTCTGTGGACTAATCGGAGTGTAATAAGCAAAGTAAACCTTCCAAGGCCTGCTCCACTTCCCTAAAAAGACCCTGAGCTCATTGTGCTCGAGCCAGCGGCTTATTACTGCTGGATGTACTGTGTGTGTGTGTGTGTGTGTGTGTGTGTGTGTGTGTATATGTTATTTCCTTTTATAGAAATATTGGCTGCTGCCTCCAGCTGAGCATCTCTATTCGGTTCTACTGACCACTTGGTCTACTCTTTTTTTTGCATACTTTGGTTGGGACTCATTGTGTTCCCTCCATTCTGCGCTCTTCTTTCTCTCGAGCTCCTCGTACCTCGTCTGGTCTCAGCAGCAGACCCTGACAGACTCTCTGTCCTTATGCATCCCTCCATCCCTTCATCCCTTCTTCCCTCTCTTCTCCGCCCCTCCTCGGCATGGCATGTCATTAGCTCTGAGCTCACAGATTCATGGCTTTAATTTTGGCCTGCCTGCCTCTCTGTCTACAGTCATTTTGTTTTGTGTGTGTGTGTGTGTGTGTGTGTGTGTGTGTGTGTGTGTGTGTGTGTGTGTGTGTACATACGTGTTTGTGTGTGTGCATCTATGTGTGGGTGTGTTTATATGAGTGTGTAGGCACTGTACAGCATATATGCATGTAAAGAATTTAAAGGAGATGTGCATAACCTTCATGCCATTGTGTAGCTTAATGACACCTCACTGAAGCCATAGTCACATGGTCTCATCTTCTAAAATATATATATATATATATATATATATATATATATATATATATATATATATATATAAATGTCTGGGAATATTGGTGTGAACATTCCACGAAGGGTTGTTGTGTACATTAGTAGAACAAAATAATCCATCCATCCATCCATTATCACCCGCTTATCCGGGGTCGGGTCGCGGTGGCAGCAGGTTCAGCAGGCCGACCCAGGCTTCCCTCTCACCCGCAGCACTTTCCAGCTCATTCTGGGGGATCCCGAGGCGTTCCAAGGCCAGCCGGGAGATATAATCCCTCCAGCGTGTCCTCGGTCTTCCCCGGGGCCTCCTACCAGTTGGACGTGCCCGGAAAACCTCTAATGGGAGGCGTCCAGGAGGCATCCTAACTAGATGCCCGAACCACCTCAGCTGACTCCTTTCGACACGAAGGAGCAGCGACTCGACTCCAAGCTCCCCCCTGATGTCCGAGCTCCTTACCCTATCTCTAAGGCTGAGCCCGGCCACCCTACGGAGGAAGCTCATTTCGGCCGCTTGTATCCGAGATCTCGTTCTTTCGGTCACGACCCAGAGTTCGTGACCATAGGTGAGGGTTGGAACGTAGACCGACCAGTAAATGGAGAGCTTTGCCGTCCGGCTCAGCTCCCTCTTCACTAAGACGGACCGGTACAGCGCCTGTTTTACTGCTGCAGCCGCACCGATCCGCCTATCGATCTCCCGCTCCACCTTACCCTCACTCGTGAACAAGACCCCGAGATACTTGAACTCCTTCGCTTGGGGTAGGCAGTTTGCCCCCACCTGGAGGGAGCAATCCGCCGGTTTCCGGCAGAGCACCATGGCCTCAGATTTGGAGGTGCTAACTCTCATCCCTGCCGCTTCGCACTCGGCTGCAAAACGCCCCAGTGAATGCTGGAGGTCACGGTCCGAGGAGGCAAACAGGACCACATCATCCGCAAACAGCAGAGAGGCGATCCCGAGACTCCCGAACCGGATCCTCTCCGCCCCCTGGCTGCGCCTAGATATCCTGTCCATGAAGGTCACGAACAGGACCGGTGATAAAGGGCAGCCCTGGCGGAGGCCAACACCCACCGGGAACGTGTCTGACTTACTACCGAGGAGACGAACACAGCTCCTACTGCAGGCATACAGAGACCGGATGGCCCGTGCCAACGGGTCCGGCACCCCATACTCCCGCAGCACCCCCCACAAAAACCCCCGAGGGACCCGGTCGAAAGCCTTCTCCAGGTCTACAAAGCACATGTAAACTGGTTGGGCAAACTCCCAGGACCCCTCCAGTAATCTTGCGAGGGTAAAGAGCTGGTCCACTGTTCCACGACCGGGACGGAATCCGCACTGTTCGTCCTGAATCTGAGGTTCGACAAGCGGTCGGAGCCTCCTCTCCAGCACCCTGGCATAAGCTTTTCCCGGGAGGCTGAGCAGTGTGATACCACGATAGTTCGAGCACACTCTCCGGTCCCCTTTCTTGAAGATGGGAACCACCACCCCGGTCTGCCAGTCCATGGGCACTGTTCCCGACCCCCATGCGACACTGAAAAGGCGTGTCAACCAAGACAGCCCAACAATGTCCAGCACTTTCAGCATCTCAGGGCGGATCTCATCCACCCCTGGCGCCTTGCCACCAAGGAGCTTTTTGACTACCTTAGCGACCTCTGCCAGGGATATGGGTGAATCCACCCCAAAGTCTTCCGGCGCTGCCCCCTCTCCGGGGGACATGTTGGCCGGGTTTAGGAGTTCCTCAAAGTGCTCTTTCCACCGCCCGACGATGTCCCCAGTCCGGGTCAGCAGTTCCCCCCCCCCCTGCTGAGAACAGCCTGGGGTAGACCCTGCTTTCCCTTCCTGAGCCGTCGGATGGTTTGCCAGAACTTCCTTGAGGCCAACCGAAAGTCCTTCTCCATGGCCTCCCCGAACTCCTCCCATGCCCGAGTTTTAGCCTCCGCGACCATCGTCGCTGCAGCCCTTTTGGCCCGCCGGTACCCGTCAGCTGCTTCAGGAGACCCCTGGGCCAGCCAGGCCCGAAAGGCCTCCTTCTTCAGTTTGACGGCTACCCTCACCCCGGGTGTCCACCACCGGGTTCTAGGGTTGCCGCCACGACAGGCACCGATGACCTTCCGGCCACAGCCCCGAGCAGCCGCGTCCACAATAGAGGCTTTGAACAAGGTCCACTCGGATTCCATGTCCCCAGCCTCCCTCGGGATTTGTGAGAAGTTCTTCCGGAGGTGGGAGTTGAAGACCTCCCGGACAGGATCCTCTGCCAGACGTTCCCAGTTCACCCTCACTACACGTTTGGGCTTGCCAGGTCTCTCTAGCCGAGTCCCCCGCCATCTGATCCAACTCACCACCAGGTGGTGATCAGTTGACAGCTCTGTTCCTCTCTTCACCCGAGTGTCCAAGACATACGGCCGCAGATCAGATGATACGATTACAAAGTCGATCATTGATCTCCGGCCTAAGGTGTTCTGGTACCAGGTACACTTATGAGCCACCTTATGTTCGAACATGGTGTTCGTTATGGACAAACTGTGGCTAGCACAGAAGTCCAACAACAAAACACCATTCGGGTTCAGATCGGGCAAGCCGTTCCTCCCAATCACGCCCCGCCAGGTTTCTCTGTCATTGCCCACGTGAGCGTTGAAGTCTCCCAGGAGAACTATGGAGTCGGCAGGCGGCGCCCTTTCCAGGACCCCTCCCACCGACTCCAAGAAGGCCGGATACTCCGAGATGCTGTTCGGTGCATAAGCACAAACAACAGTCAGAGCCTTACTCCCCGCAACCCGTAGGCGCAGGGAGGCGACCCTCTCGTTCCCCGGGGAAAACTCCAACACAGCGGCGCTCAGCCGGGGGCTCGTGAGTATCCCCACTCCCGCCCGGCGCCTCTCACCCTGGGCAACTCCAGAAAAGGACAAAGTCCAACCCTTCTCCAGGAGCTTGGTTCCAGAGCCCATGCTGTGCGTGGAGGTGAGCCCAACTATATCTAGCTGGTACCGCTCCACCTCCTGCACCAGCTCCGGCTCTTTCCCCGCTAGTGAGGTGACGTTCCACGTCCCTAGAGCTAGTCTATGCTGCCGGCGATCGGCCCGCCCAGGTCTCCCGCCTGGCCCGCCGCCCGGTCTACATAGCACCCGACCCCGATAATTCTCCCTGCGGGTGGTGGGTCCACAGGGTGACTGCTGCTCCATGTTGTTCTTTCGGGCTGAGCCCGACCGGGCCCCATGGGCGAAAGCCCGGCCACCAGACGCTCGCCGACGAGCTCCCCTCCTGGGTCTGGCTCCGGGAGGGTGCCCCGGTTCCCTTGTCCGGGCAAGGTGGCTACAATCCGTGGGCTGCTTATCATCAGGGTTTGTTGAACCGCTCTTAGTCTGGGCTCTCCCCCGAGACCTGTTTGCCTTGGGAGACCCTACTAGGGGCTGACGCCCCGGACAACATAGCTCCCAGGATCACTGAGCCACTCAAACTCCTCCACCACGTTAAGGTGGCGATTCAGAACAAAAATAAGTGAAAGGAAATACATTACGTGTCAATAAAAGCGTCTCTTAATATGTTGTGGTCGTAAAACATATTTGCTTGAAAAAAAAGAAGCTACAGCAGCTGTCCAACAAAATCAAGATTTGAAAAGCATTTGGAAAACAAGACAGTCTGCCTGCCAGATAGATTTGCACAGGAAAGCATTCCAGGGACCCCTGAGGCACAGCAGCAAAGGTCCACGCACTTGTATCCGTCAGCACAGGAGATGATCTGCTGTGGACCAGCTGCAGGGGGGGAAAGGTTCAGACATAGAGTCAGCTGTCCGACAGGTTCTTCATTAATGTCACTTCTAGGTGAGACAGATGTGAGGAAATCAAGGCGCAGCATTGGACTACTTTTATTGATTTTCCCCCAAAGTGGAATAAAGAGATCAACCTGATCAACACTGACATGACAGCCACCACCGCCACTCCAGGAATCAAAAGGACTTTTTTTTATAGTTTGCTCTATTTGTTGTGACTATTTGTTGCACTTCAAGATGGAAGACGGGTGACTTGTTTCACGAGGTATCGCAATGAAGGTCGATGCCTCAATCTGACAAAACATGCAAACGCAGTATGAAGACTCTCTGTTTACATCCCGAGTCATGTTAATATGTGCTTTAAAAAAAAAGATGATGCATTGCTTCTATGCCAATTTAGACTTAAACTATATATTGAGAACATTTCAAAATAGTTTCTAGACTAAATGGGTAATCAGTTAATGAAACGAATGGATTATGGGAGTATAAAATAAGTATTAATTTTTCTTTGACTTTTATGTACTACATAATAAATTAGATATGGTCCGAAGGAAGCAAAAGTTGCCATATTTAATTTGAGACATAACTACGTTCGCACAATTCTCCCACACCACTGCTGCATTAAGAATGGCTGACAACAGCTGGAAGCATGAAATGACTGTAGATTTCTTACTCAGTCTCTGTGCGTCACGCTCTGTCTCTCTTTCTCTCTCTCTCTCTCTCTCTCTCTCCCTCTCGCTCTCTCTCTCTGTCTGTGTCCAACAGGCCGCACCCTTCACAGAAACCCTGGCAGCGTGGACCAGGGATCTTTGCCAAAGAGTCCATCAGTCTGCACGCCGGGCCTCAACTTGTTCAGTCTCTCCGGGTTCCTCGCCGCAGTCCTCTGTTCGTCAGCACAAGCGCGAGAGAGTTCACACTCAAACCGCATCCGAGGCGGTCGCACCACGTCAGGAAAACACCGCTTGCACGGCCAACGATCACTGGGTCCTGGTTCGTGATGGATGGCCACAACAAGTGAAAGGGTTTCATGAAACCAGACCCAGTCGACTGTTGGATTGGACAACAGCAGAAAGAATCACGACAACAAAGCGTTTTGGATCAGTTTTTTTTTGCTTTTACTGTCGATTATGTTCTTTTTAATTTTAGCAGCACTCATAATATACACATCAGAAACACCCTGGGAAGCACTCTGATTACACACTGCAGTCATCCCCTCCCTCTGTGCCGGTTGGGCCGAGCCAACCTGCTGAACACTCTTTTCTCTCGCTCTGTTGAGTCCATACATTAATCTCAGCCCCCTCAGCATGCCAGCAGCAACCACCGCTCTTAAGCAATGTATTTAACAGTTGTGCATTCATATCTTATTCATAAAAGAATATTATGGCTCTACTCGCAATGAATGTAAATATCCTTGTGTGACTCACAAACTTGTGTTCCTTCAACAGTTAACGTGGTGTGAAACTGTTGTATTTGGGGAGTAATCCACTGTGGATTACCTACAGCCTCCTTTTACCCGCCCAAGGTGACTCCATACATACATTTCTATTACCATAACGATTTCCATAAACTTACCATCAGCCCACTTTTTTTTTCCTGAGCCATTAGCTTTCAGCTGTCATCTGCACTTTCCATCACATTTTTCATTTCTACTGAAACGTTGACTCAGTACATATTTTCATTCAAAGCTGCGCGACGCTCCCTTCCCATTCCTGAAAATCTGCTCATGCATTTTAATACTTTTTTTTACCACGAACTTTTACAATTCCAATTTTGACATGTGAAAAGTGTTTTCATTTGTCGTGTTGCTTCCGCTTCAGAGCGCCTGTCAATGTAGCTCTTTACTTCTCACTCGCTTCCCCCCCCCGCCCCCCCCCCCCCCCCCCACGTCTCTCTCACCTTCACCTCTCTATCCTCCTCCAGAACCAATGCCCACTTCCAGCCCTTCCTGCCTTTTGTGCTGCTTCCCTCTTGCTTCTCTTTAGCTCTCTGACTCTGTTTCCTTCTGTCCAAACGGTCCTCTCCTCCTCCTCCTCCTCCTCCATCACTCCTTCCTTCTTCTTGAGTCCTGTCTCCCCTCCATCCTCTCATCCTGCTCCTCCCCAACATCTTCCCCCCTTGGCTGTTTCTGCCCCTTCTCTTCCCTCGCTCGCTCTCCATTGTAGACCTACTGCTTCCCATTCTCTCTTGTGTGTGCCACTCCTAATTTCCCTCTCGTCTTTCCTTCCTTCGACCCTATCTTCTATCTATATCGTCCTCTTTGCCCCATCCCTCTCCTGCAGCCCTCCCCTGTAAGATGGAACATTTGTCCTGGAGGTTTCTTACCTGGAGGGGGCTGGTTGGGACAAGAGGAACCGCTGTCTGGTGGAAGCTGAACCCATGATGGTCCATCCAGTTCACTTCAAACCTGTGGAAAGCCGCGAGACGGCAGCACAGGACTGAGTTGTCATGTGACTTTTGATGTCTTTCCATCTTCCTCTCTTTGTTTAATTTTATTTTGAATAAATCATCATTGTTTTTTTGTTTTTCCCCATCCGTTCGCATATAGTTTGTGATGTCACACCCTGTGGTTTTGCTGTCTCACCTCTCAAATTTCAATTTAACACTGAACTTACTTCTCATATGTGTTGCATTATGGGACGCAGGTTTCTCACACCTGGCCTTGAACAATAAATAGACTGAGTAAGAGTTTTCTCTCTCTCTTTCTCGCTCTCCCTCCTCTTTTCTTTGTCTCATTTCTCAGCTGTGCTCCTCTTTGCAGACCTGCATCAGTCTTTCCATGCTGACCCCTTTTTAACCCTGCTCACACACACACACACACAGACACACACACACACAGGGAATGGTCTATACTGTCTTGTTCTTCTGGAAATGTGCTTCTTTGCCACATTTGGATCAAGTGTCTGTTGTGCTCATTGAATTCCTTGGTAATCTAATGAGCTGTTACACATTGTGTGAAGACAGTGATGGGATGTAAAAAAGTATATATAAGTATATATATATATATATATATTTTGGAAACGAGCGCTTCAGTTTTGGATGACACTGAATTCCCAATGTTTTGATGGAGCCCATAATATATCGCTTGTACAGTTATTGAAATACACATCAGTTACAATCTGTATTCGTACAAAAAGTCTCATTGGTGGTTTTACATCTTTACACCAAAAGAATATTACTTTCAATTTGTGAAAATTAGATTTGTCCTTGGTTTGCCACAATCGGATGCACAGAAGCTTTCACACACACACACACACACACACACACACACACACACACACACACACACACACACAATGTAGTTAATCAAGGTGAGGAAAAGGATACTTTTATGCTAATGTACATTCCACCCGAAAAAGAGGACAGAGGGAAGCAGCGACTGAAGGAGAAATGAACCTATTCAAACAAATGAATTCTAATGAAGCTTCACACACAAGACGTCTGGAGTCGGTCCGTTGTGAGAGAGTAGGCCCGGACTTCCCCGCTGGAGAAGACTCAGCCCAAACTCCCGAGAGGGAGGGAGAGAAAAACAAGAGAAGGACCCTGGAGAAAGTGAGCCGGGAAGGAGAATGGTCCAGTAATGAGAGAAGGGAACCAGAGAGGGAGGGGGGGGGGGGGGACAAGGTTGTATTCAGATGTAAGAATTGTCCCCCTGAAAGACCGAACACGAACTTCCTCAGGGTTTAAGAGCCTCTTTATCATACCCTCTCTCTGTGTGTGTGTACGTGTGTGTGTGTGTGTGTGTGTGTGTGTGTTGTGTGTTGTGTGTGTGTGTACACTGGTGGTCTCTGGTTGGGTGGGGAAAGAAAGGGGGAGGCAAGGTACTCACAGAAACATGTTGAATTCAAATTCAAATCGGCTTGTCCTCAGGCCTGGTTGAAACAAAAATATCAGACTTGGGAGGTGGGTTGCTTTTATTAAAAAAAAAGAGGAAAAAAACTTAATGAAGCATCTGCAATTAACTATATTGTAAATGCGCTTATAATTAAGCTTCCCGACTAACATCTGAATTGGATTTGCGTATATTCCAGGAAAGGAATACAATATTCAAAGTTGTGTGGCTGCTATATGCTTTCAAAAACGTGGACATTTGCATCATTTATCATTTTGTGAGAGATGTGGTATCTCATCTTAAAGTGGATGTTTCAAACGCTCTGAGTCTGTAGAAAATATCAATTTCTTCTTCCATCTGCTGATCCACTCAGAACCCGTGAAACAGCAGCTTCTAAAACTCCTACGCTTTGTGGACATTTATTGGGGAATCCAAACTTTTTCATGTCGCAGAAACCTTTGAAAACTGATCTCTACGGACCCGTAGAACACCCGTTTGACAATGGTGTCAGTCACATCAGAGGGTAGTGTCAAATCAGATTATCGTGTCTGCTCTTGAATGCATCGCCGGTGGAATTAAATCAATCTGCAGTATAGTTGGGGGGACCCCTTGGCAGCACCTTGAGGGGCCTCTGCGTGGGAGCTTCTGGCCTGATGGGTTTCCCTTGCGCTGTAATTTGATTTCCCGACATGCTCTTGGGTTTTCAGTTTCTCGGAAATTGACAGGAACCTAAAAAAGATAACCAGACTTCTCCAGAGCACACCTCTCGATTCCTCAAGTGGCTCTCGGACCCTTTTTGGTAACTATACCTCCAACCGAGAACTCGACTCCCGAACCAGACAGTGGGGAGAACCGGGGGCTCCCGTCGTTTCCCATTGAATTGCACTTAATAATGGAATTCGGGTTAGTTGTACAGTGTGTTTGCCAGTGACTATGGAGGCGGGGCAGTTAATGTCCAAAACTCTTCCACCGAAAATAAACCTGCGTGAGGGAAGAGAGAGAAGGAGAGAGTGAAGGAGGGGAGGGAGGGAGGAGGAAGGGAACGAGCCTTTCAGTGGGGACAGAAGGGAAAGAGTCTCCGTTACAAATGGAATAAAAACTGCGCAATTTTCCTCAAAGGACTGCCTGCTCTGATCGCGGTGGATCGGTCCTTTCTAGGAAACGGATATCAGTTGTGTCTTTTTTTCTTCTTCTTTTTTTTTTGTTGGATGATTAGGGAATCCGTGCCCATTGCTTACCCCCGCTGCTGCCTCGGAGGTTACCGGAGCTGGCGATGTTGTATTTATTTTCTTGTTTCCACCAGACGGATCTTCTGAGAAGGAAACGAGCTGTGCAATCATTTTGGGAAGGCGAGGTGACTGTGCAGAGATGCAAGATCAGTGACGAGTCCATCCGTCAATGTCCCTTTGCCCACGGGCGAACACAACCCTTTTCTCAGCCCCCCGGGCTGGGATCTATCTGCGTGGACGGTGCTCCCCGTGCCGACATTTGCACCTTAAACGCGTTATGGATGTTGAATGGGGTTTTCGTGTGTCTGTGGGTTTTTCTTTTTTTTGGGAGAGGGCTTTTTTAGGGGGCTGCGTCATCCGAGGCTTGGGGAAGAAGAAGAAAAGATGGTCTGCTTTGCAGATTTTCCACTATTACACTGTTTTAACAGCGAGAGTCAACGCGGCGTAACGTGACGCCGCATTCTGGATCGCACATATAAGGTGAGCATAATTAACGCATACGACTCCTATCGGGCACGCACGCTGGCATGTGAGGCTGTTACAGGCGGTGTTACCTAATTGCAACTGGAGGAACCAATGAGACTCCATTGAAAACAACCTGAACTACAGTGTCCTCACCCTGTAATACATCCTAAAGCACGCGATCAACGTCACCGTATACAAGACCATTTGTATCACCGCGCAGACGATTAGTATGATTATTATTATAAGTCTAATAAAGTCACGATTCTGCATAACAGAAACACCATGCGTCCATGTGGAAACAGAAAGGGTTCACGTCTAATGTGGGGATTTTTACATTTTTTATTTTTTTTCCCAGGGTGATTTTATAGTATTATACAATCCATAATATAACGTAATGAGTGCACTATTAACTTTAAACACAACGGTGCCGATAAGTTTCGATACTGCAGCAGTTATCGCTGCGTGACTGACAGCTGTTTTGCCCCTAAATCACATTGAAGCGTATGTGTCGGTGATGTCACGTCTTTACAGTAAAAGGAAGGAATAGTTTTCGGGAAGGTGGGTCAGGAGTTGGCGGTGTCGCAATCGTCTGGCGTCGATCTCGGTTATGTATGTGCGTGCGTGTGTGCGCGTGTGTGTTTGTTGTTGTTTTTTTAATGCACAAACAGGCGATGGGTCGTGGGTGTGATGTTCAACGCGGCTTGAATAGCAGCTTGCTGAATGAAACACGGGCTTCGCCGCTGTCGGAGGAAGGAGTGTCGCATTTTCTTTCCGAAATGTCATGTGGTGAAGTTGTGGCGGGTTCTCCGCTGTTTCCAGGAAAGAGCGTTTGAATTTTCTCTTTTTTTTTTTTTTCCTTCTTCTCTTTTTTTCCTTGTGTGGTCTCCACCCCTCTATTTGCTGGTCCTGGAGCACTGCAGACGTGATGCCACTGGAGGGCGATCCATGTCAGGGAATTGGTTTTAGACCACTTCTAGACCTCTTATGGAATCCGTTTTTCCGCCAAAGAAATACGAGTTAGGAAGAAGGGAGATAATTAAAAATTAAGTACAGTTTGATGTAGCCCACTAGATATTATGAAAAAATAACTAAAGAAGTAGGTGTTATCAAAGTTATTTAGTGTGTTAGACTAACACACATTGACACATTTATGAGCCAGCCTTTTTTCCTGCAGTTTTTTCTTTTTAAAATTATTATTTATTATTTATTACATCTTCGTGATGACCTGTCAACGGGGCGGTCTGCTCAGTTCCGGGGTACACGAGCCTGCATGTGGTTCTTGAGTAGTTACAGATTATGGTGGTTTTTTTTGTGAATTTAAACTCCCGACTGAGTTTGCATTCTTCTTAACGAGGGTTTTGAGTAGGTTATGTACGTTCACATCAAAAAGTTGACAAAATGAAGAAGCTTGAGTGTCTGAATAAATAAATAAGTACAATATTTTTGATTTTTAAGCGCGCTGTTGACGTCCCACAATGCAGTGCAACTCGAGGAGCAACGCGCACACCTACAAACAAGTCACACTAATTGTGGACAGCTCCGGGAACACGAAACAAAATAACAGAATAAAATGTTTTAAAAAAGGGCTATTGCACTAAATGCAGTGAAGCTAATGGAACAGCAACCATTTGCCTGTAGGCTACAAAGCAACGTCGCCGCCCAGGTAACCTACGTGTGTACGTCTGGTCTGCGCTACACCTAGCGTTAGCTAAAGCGGTTTAATTCACGTTTGGGCATATTTGAAAACATGGAGCCCTCGTGTTTCCGGTCGTAGCTAACGCTGCACAGTTGGACTCGTTTTTTGTTTTTTTTACGCATATAAACCATTTACTCAAATGGTCTGTTAACCACAGTAATTGTAGCGTTTTCATACACAACATTGTTTTCTTGTCACCACCACTGAAATGTAGCAAGCACAGTTAGCTACAGTATCGTGTGAACTATAAATCCAATAAAGTAAATCCCACTTCACTGTTAAAAATAGAGCCATTTAATTTGTATAGACCTTTAAACATTGCATGTGAACTGAGTATATTCCCAAATACATGCCCAGTCGCTCCCCCTTTAAAAAGCCATTTGTTTCTTGCCTGTATGATAGGCATTTAATTGAGATGGGAAATAAAAAACTGGTATTTGGGCTTTTTACATAGCTGAGCAGACATGTTTCATGATGGGAGTATATGCATGCCAACGCTGAAGCATTAAAGCGTATCAAGTACCACGTGCTACATACATGCATCAAAAGCGCCGGTCAGCTTTACAAACTGCAAGAGCGTCAATCCGACGCTAGATGGCGACAGTCTTTGCAGTCCAACTCCAATCTGAGCGTGACCTTGGTGAACAGCTGCTAATTTCTCACAGTGCAGGGATGGAAAAGCAGATTGTGTTTTCTCTCTATCTTTCCCTTATTTATGAATATATATTACATCTCCGAGCTGACTGACAGAGTGCTTTTCCATTTTGATGAGCGTTATCAGATGTTTCTTTTTATTTGATCCCCTGTTCAAAAATCATTCACAGAGAAGGAGTGAGGGCCATGGCTAAGCATTGTTGTTGTGCTTGGTTCGAGCAACCCCCAGCACCGGACTGAAGCCACGAGTGAAACGTCTCGTACGGCCTGTCGAGATGGACTGCACAGTCTGGGAATGGGAAAGCGCTGATGCCATTCCTTAGTGACGGTATGGTGGAATTGTTTTACAATATTTTATTTAGATTTCTCCAAGTTAATTATCGACACAATGTACACTCCCCGCCACATAGACCAAGTATTGAATTCATAGGGTTTTACTTAATAATATAATGGATGTTTTTAATGACATTGCAATATATTCTATTACTGAGTCAACATAACAATAACTTTCAGCTGAACTGATAACTGATAGTAAATAGCAGCAGACTAATTGGACTTATCCTTATCAGACCCATTGTTTACATACTGTGTTTTTCTGTAGAAGAGCCATCTGCATTTCGCTTCAAGCACCCACCTGCCCAGGTAAGACGTTTGACCTTTTATCCAGACTTAGACCTGCCTGCAGTGAAGCTGGGGATGTGCATGACTTTACCGGTTTATTAACATTGGGATGTCTGTCATTCCTGTTTTGTCTGTCCAGCAGATATGTTTGTCTGAGCTTCTTTCAGAACAATAAAATGTTTGACAAGCTCAAATGTATTATTGTATCCAGCAAATGGGTACATTACATTCTGTGTAGTTCAAGCTCCAGTTCAGAGGCATTTCACTGACGGACACAGCAGAAGCTTCTCTTCTCTACTACTTCCATCTCAGCCTCCCTTAGTGCTTCAGTTAAGAAAACATTTGGGGTATTTTGTTTACTTTTCCTCTGAAATGACACACATCCACTTCAATTACAACCATGAGAAAGGAAATTCCAATGATTTTGCACTATTTGAGGTTATTGTTTTTACCTCTCTGTAATTTGGGCTGGTAGGTTTGAGTCCAAAGGTGTGTTTTATTCAGGGATTTAGCGGCTCCATCTGTTTTTGTCATTGAGACCTATGATTTCTTACCGACAGCCACAATAAAAGCTTTCTTCAATTTTCTATTGGTGCTGGCCCGCTGTCACTTGCTCGAACATTATGTGCCACAAACCACTTTAATTTGTTGTATTTCTTCTATTTGTGATGAGATGGGGGTCCAGCTATACTCTTTTTCTTTTTCTTTTGTGCAACCTGTTGTTTTAGTATCCTCCGCTCCTATTGGATTCCATTAGGACTGGTTGACTATTGAAGCTTTAAATGTTTTATGTGTAGCTCATTGCAGTTCTTCTGTCTGTATCCGCAGAGGAGTTGCCATTTTCACCACTGCTACTAAATTGAATGAGACTGGGACCAGAGACAAGTGCACACACACACACACACACACACACACACACACACAAACAAACACACAAACACACACCCTTCATTTCTACCCATTCAACACCCTTATTTAGGTGTATACACACACACACACACACACACACACACAAACACACGTAACCTCAAACCAGCTCCGTTTAATTTTCACACACACACACAGTCCTCGAACACTCTCTGACACACATCTCAAACACCCCCCACACTTTTCTCACTCACTGTTTGATCTCTCTCTTAGGGACAAAGACACACACTCTAATGCTGCCGTCTCCCAGGACCCCGCCAAGCCTCACACACCTGGGGTTTTCCATCACTTAGCCCGCTCAGCTTTATTACAGACATTTACAGCTGGCCATTAATCAGATCCATTACACACATACATGCGCATGCACATAATACACACAATCCGGCTTAAGGCCGAGTAGACTCCTTCCGCTATGCCTGTGGACGGACACACACACACACACACACACACACACACACACACACACACACATTTAAAGCACAGTTTGTCTGCAAGCTGGTCTGTAGGAAAGGATCTTTTTTTCACTGCAGCGTCGTACTTATCCTTGGTCCCCGTCTCTTAAACAAACAGTATGTGGATATTTGTTTCACGGATGTCACACATCATCTTGTTACGCTGACTGTCATGTTGAATGAGTGAGTGTTGAATGACTCCATCTTGTAAGACTGTGACGGTGAGCGTCAGCATTAATCAGTGGGACAGCGCCGTCGATCACCTCGCATCTGTCACCGAGACACACAGGTGTGCACACGCTCGCCATGACTGTCCTGGTGGAAATGTGTGTGAGATATGTGGGTTGCTTATTATGCACCTGAAACACGAGTCAAATGAACGGCCTTTTTGTGTGACAGTCTCAAGTGTTGTTACGATTCCATAAAATTGATTTTAATACTACTAATAAATCTAAAGCCATGATGATGTCACTGGACTTGAATTGCAGGGCTTGGCAGCACCCTTTACTCCAGGGTTTTGAGCAAAATAATTCCACATGCTGCACCTGGGACTAGTTTTGTCATACGGTTTGTTTGGATATGGATCTCGTTTAAGACGCAGTAGATGAGTGACACATGTTCAGCTGGAAAACTTTGTCCCGAGACTACAATAAGTGCACGATCCTACAGATGTTGAAATGGGGAGCAACCCTCACATTTTATTTTAAAAAATGGGGGATGACGCAGCAAGCCTTCATATGCCAAACAACCTGTTTTTAATGCTACATTAAATTTGCAGTTGGCAAGTTTTGACACATGACTCACACCTGAGCCCAGAAATGTCAAAACCACAGGTGACATTAAATATCGCCCATTGTCCAGTTTGCATTATGCCATCTTTTATAGATGCTGGTGACAGTTTGCGAATGTTTAGGGCACACAGGACATTAGGATTTGGCATCTGTTTATCCCATCTGCTTTGTCTACAATACATCCTCCTCCTCCTCCTCCTTTTCTTTCTTCTGAATGCTCAAATCCATGTGCCATCCACATGTGCCACACACCCCGTGGAGGCAGCATAGAGAAGACTTCATGCTTTCAGAACAGCCAGTGTTTTACTTTTCTTTCTTTTTTTACCAGTTCTAAGAATATTTTTCATTTAATTATCTATTTCATGTTCATTTTCAATTTGTCACAGCAGTGATAAGACAGTGTGGCTATTTCAGTTATCATCTGCTTCTGTTCCCTGATTGTTGAATACAATCAAGCATGAAATCGTTTGAGACCCTGAGAATGAAGGGCACGAGATAAAAAGAATGAAAACTGCTTTTGGTTCGAATGAGAACAGATCTGAAGGAGGATATATATATATAGAGAGAGAGAGAGAGTCAGGAAGAGAGGTGGCGAGAGCTGACTCAGGATGCCCGGGGGAGGACGGCAGGAAGCAGTGGGTGAGGAAGAGGACAGGAAGCAGAGGGAGGGGGAGAGACTCCTCCTCTTCGTCGTCCTCCTCCTCTTCTGTCATCATCGGCGATGTCATCGAGGGAGGAGTGGCGGAGGGAGGGAAGGAGAAGAGGTGGAGCTGACATCATCCACCTCCTGGAGGTCTGAAGGCGTCGTTATCTGCACATTCACCAATAAAGCTTTTAACAGTCCAATATAGGCCATCAAAGTGCTTGTGATGCATTCAAACAACAGCTGGCTGACAGAAATAAAAAAAAATTATATTATTATCTGTGTGTGTCTAGAACTCACATAGTTTGCAAGAGGATGCTGCCTTACATGCCTCCTGTACTCTGCTGTTCTTGTTGTTTGGCCTACGTTATCCAACTGTCACAGACCTCTGTTGGTATGTTGAGTATTTGTGTGTATGTTTTTGTAAGGTGTGTGTGTGTGTGTGTTTTGGCACATCCACCTGTGTGTGCGTAACGGTGTTTTAATAGCGTAGCTTGTTTATACTTGGGCGTCTCTTACTGAAGGGATCCAGTGTTGACGTATGCACCTGTGTCTCAGGGCCCCACAGTGGTTTGGAGGCAGTTAGGGAAGGTCAGATGGTGCAAGATTAGTGTGAGTATGTGGTAGTTTAAGTGGAGGGAGTGGTGTGTGAGGGGGATGTCTATGGGGCGCATCGGTATAAAAACAATCTGTAGAATGTAGGCAGTGATGCTGCTTTTTCATGTTCATTTTTAAATGCCAGCTCCTTAAGTTTTTGAGACATATTCTATTTTGTATTCTGACATATGAGGACGCTGTTAATTATAGTTGTGTAGAAATATTTGGCATGTTTTGTACTCCCAAAGAACATTGCAGAGAGAAAACCAAGACTGCAGCTTAAAGATCCCACAAAAACATGATGCTAATCCAGCAGAGTAATTTACAAAGTGATCATCTTTAATTGGTCTAAATATCACTTGGATCAGTTGTTTTGTGTAGGAGGGAAACCAGTATCCCCACTAGCTTTTCGGAAGGTTTGCCTTGTGTACATTTGTTGGCATGTTTCCCTCCCCTGTAAACTAAATTGTCACTTTAAACCGATGTGTTTTGTTATGAAGACAAATGTCGGTGGAGTTGTTGCTGCTGCTCTGTGTAAGAAACGGAGCACCAGACGTGAACACTGTCTGTATAACAAAAGAGATGTGGCTAAAACGCTTACACAGGCTTTGGTAGATAGTGGATGTGCATTTCCCAAACTAAATCCCTTTCTTGAACAAATCCCCCCCCCCCCCCCCCCCCCCCCCCCCCTCCTTAAAGTGGAGACAAAACAAAATCTGCAGCTATAGGCTGTCTTATGTTGTGCTCTCTCACCCTTGCACCCCCCCTTTCCACCATTGCTCCCCTCTTTCTACCCCAGCTCCTGTTCTGGCTTTCTGACTCTCAGGTTTCTCCCCAACGCCCTGAGCCCTCTACACCCCCCCTGGCCCCCCTTTGACCCCTTGTTACACCCCCTCCCTCATTCACCCCCTCACCCTCCCTCTCCCCAGGGCAAGCCCAAAGCTCCCAGCCCTTTGTGCCTTCCACCCCCACCCTCCTCCTCCACCTCTGCCTCCCCCTGCCTTTGTGTATAAGAGGCCAGCAAAGGGAGAGAGGAGAGGAAGGCTGCCGAGGAGGGAAAAGTGAGAGACAGGAGAACGATCAGATGTGAATCTTGAAGCCTTTTATTCTGACATGCTCCTACTTGACTTGAGGATTTTTACATCAGGTGAAGGCTGTGCATTCACTTTGCTGAAGTGTTGTCAAGGTGCTTTCTTTCCCCTTTCATATACATTTAAACAGAAATAGACTAGCAATAGTGATGTACTATCATGATTTTCGTCTCAAATTGTCCAAGGAGGGCAAATAGGGGGCGATATAGAGCAATACAGATGCTGTAAAGTTGTGTACATGACCTGACTGTGTTAGTAGAACTGACTCAACACTATTTTAAAAGTGGGTTCATTCTGCCGGAGCAACTCCTGTTAATGTGATCTCCAATCCCTCTGTAGATTTTTGCTGGGCTGTAAAAATCTACAGATCTACTAAGATCTAAATCTACTAAAATCTAAAAGTTAGCTGTTCCAAAAAAAAAAAAAACAGTTCTGAGTGTTGTATTTAAAAAAAGATGTGGCACCAATACAAACATATTCAGAACTGATGAGCACAATACCTTCCTTTGGCACAGGTCATGGAGTTCAGACTAAGCCATTATGTGGCTAAGAGGGCTTTAAATGTTAGTGTATACATAGTTAACCAGACGAGTTGGCCAAGCGCGGAAGGCATCGGACTCCTTTACCTACTGACCTACCTAGATGTCTCCCAGAGCTGCCAGAAGATAAACAACACACACATCTATATACAGAAAAAGTGGCTTGTAAACAAGTGTGTGTTGTGTTGTGTATCTGTGTGAGTTAGAGTGGAACAGAACAAGAAGGAACTAGAAGGTGGTGTGTGAACCTACAGATGAACGCGTTGATACTCTTGTCTCGGTATGTCTACATGCATTTTTCATTTACTGTCTAAGGACCCACAGCACCACGCATGCATTTTTAAAACCCAGGAAACGGAAAGATAGGTCACACTGGTGCACTTGCGTGTGTATGCGCATGCTTATATGTACATGTGTATGTGTGTGTGTGTGTGTGTGTGTGTGTGTGTGTGTGTGTGTGTGTGTGTGTGTGTGTGTGTGTGTGTGTGTGTGTGTGTGTGTGTGTGTGTGTGTGTGTGTGTGTGTGTGTGTGTGTGTGTGAAATCCACTTGCAGGGAGTGCATGCTCAGTAGAAGAGTATATCCCTGGAAAGCCAGCTGCCATCCTGTTATCACAGCTAACTCGATTAGGGGAGCTTCTGCCGCCGAGCCCGCTGCCCTGAGAGCTGCAGCGGGCTCACGCACAGCCATTGGCACAGCCATTAGAGGACGACCCCTTCTCTACACTGAATCCGCCAAAATAAAGAACAGCCATCACACTTAAAGCTTGTGGCAACAAACCCTCGATCACATGTACTGTATATATTATACTGATAATATAAAGGCTGCATGCCCAGAAAATGAAGAAAAAAAGGCAATAAAAATACACAGGTCCATTGTTCAGATTTCAGAAACATTAAACCATGACAAATGTGACTTCAGTCTTCAGGAATGCATAGCATGTCTGTCTTTTAAATTCCTTACACCCCATGCCACATCCTAATATGTACTTTTACAAATCGCTAATAGAAAAACAGCACTTTGCTACTGTTGTACCAACCTCATTAACCTCAGCAAAGAAGAAATGTCAATTACGCAGCCAGCCTTTTATGTGAGGCGCTGACCTTTCCCAGTGATCATGCTAATCATTGATCACTTAGATAAACACAGGCAACCATAAGAGCCCATTATTGTCCCTCCCAAAGCCTTCCTATGGACGGCAGATATAATTAGGCCCTGAGGTAATTGGTTGACTAATTGCTGTTGGTGGGATACATACATCGCCTATCGTCAAACCAAAGGGGAAGCTCTGCTATTACTTTTAATTACCTGCTGTCAGTTTGACAGCTGGCGCCAAATGCTTTTTGGAGCTTATAGCTATATTTGGTTTTGTGGAAGGGGATTCTGGATATCAACCTCTGGTTTGGTCACTGCCACAATGGCCCAGATGGTTCGCTTCTGTAGTTACACACACATACTCTCAAAAAAATACACACACACTGTTGGGTGAACAGCCATGCTGGCTTTTTATGCAGCGGACCTATTCATCTTGTGTCTGTGTTTAGAGGTGCAGCCATTCATTGTCTCTCCTCCTGCTTATTCTCAAGGAGCCGTCTCTCTACATCCCTCAGTACTTTTATCTTGTCTTTGTCTTTCCGCCGCCCCTCTATCTCTCTCTTCTTGTCTTTATACTGGTGATACTCTTCCTCCTTCTCTCACACCCTTTATGAATCTCACTGAGAGAACAAAGAGGACATAGCTAGTTACCTCGCCTGTGTCAGTCTGCCTGCACGCGCGTCTGAAATATTTGAAGTGCGATGTTAAGGATTCATCCCACAAATCTAGTTCCTCCAGTGACACAGAAATCACTTGTTCAGTTATTAGTGCTTTATGGATTATGGTGGGCTAAGAAGCCCGAACAGACACCTCTCCTATGTAGACTGCTATAGCCCTTCAGTTAATGATGAGCTTCTATTATGACAGCTCATATTCATAGGAATGGGGACATACAGCAAAAGGAAGATTATATATACATGCAAATGTATTAAGACTACCAGTTGTACTGAATATTTGAACAGAAAATGTGTATTCAACATACAATGTCTTATAAAACATATTGTATGTACTGTTGTATACCGTAATTGACTGCTGACTCCATACTTCTTTTAACCAGCCGGTAAGGGTAGCAAGTGATGAACCATTTCATCAGTAGCAAAAGGCAACGGCAATCAGCAAAGCTAAAAAATAATACTAAAAAGATCTGATATGTTATGATCCACTAAAGTTCAGCACAATACAAAATGATGATGGTGCGTGTGTGTGGGGAAAGAGCTTTAGAGATGTTGCCAAGTGGGACACGTTCATTTCATCGTATACCTCTGTGTCACTTACACACTTACAGTTCTTGGATGCAAGATATGACATCATCGCCGTAGTCGATAAGCGAGGGCAACTCTCCCGCTAACGAACTGTGTGTGTGTGTGTGTGTGTGTATTTTTGAGATGTGAATGGCCGTGTAAATATAGATAAATTGGTTTGACCCAGTGGTTCTCAAACCTTTTCTGTCACACCCCACTCCAGAGGAAGACAAATTTTCATGCCCCACTGCCCAACAAAATTGTAACAAAATGGCCCATGCAGAATTTTTATTGAAATAACAACTTTTTGTGACTCCTCCGTCTGTACTTTTTCAAATGATAGAATTAAAAAAAGAAATTGCAATCACTTTCAAGTAAAGCAGATTGCTCCATCAGACAAAACAAATAAAATGTGCATTCACTTTGTTAGAGCAATGCAAACAAAGTTCTATTTGTGCAAAAGATTATTAATATTTGGCAAAAAAAATAGCTTATCGTGGCTGCAATTAACCTGTTTTGCACATCAAGTTGTATCAGTATTAGTGGCTGCAGTGTTAGAGGAGCGCTGGTTTGACCTAATGGTTTTGTTCCTTTTGATATGATTGTCTAAACCGCTTTGCCTTTCTAATGTTTTGGTGCTGGAGGGGGGCTGTTAGTGTCCAGTGTTTAACGTTGCTTAGTGGCACTCACAGATGTTACAAGGCAAGGGGTTGAAAAGTGGCACACTATGACCCAACTCCATTCAAGGCAGAATTGCTCCCTCAATTACCTCACAATAGTTAAATGACGACCAACTATATGTTGGTTCGGGTATGAAACAATAACCTCAATAAATCTCATTCAGCTCTATCAAGCTCTCACGAATCTGTGTCCAAAGCCTTAAATCTCTTAATAATAGACTACAACGTAGCTGTGTTTGAAGGGTGCATAATCCATCTGCTAAAGACTATACCGTCCTCTCTACAAGACATAAACTGTCTCGAATAGATTACATTCTGATCCCCTCTGGTTTGTTGCCTTTTGTACACTCAATATAATTATTTCCTAGACATGTATCTGATCACAACCCAGTCATACCTACGTTTAATTATGGGAATATCAAAATAGGGCAACAAGATGAAGGTGTAAAACGTGTGGATGTAACCGAACTAAGGATGATCTGTCTGTGTCGGTCTGACTCTCCTGTTGGTTGGTGATGGGGAGAGAGGGGTGGGCCGTATAGGAATGTGGGTTAATGGGTAGCTTTATTTAACAATCTGCAACCTGTTATACTGTAAAATAATGGTAGTGATAAAAAAAAAAAGAAACTGCCAGAATAGCTTTTAACAAAAACAACCTACTTGAATTCCTTTTCAAACACGACACCAACATAATGATTGCCAGAACATTTACAGTGCAACTGTAGATTTGTGAAAGGAAACTCAGATTGACTTCCAACCTTGAGAAAGTGAGGCAGGGCTAAGGAGATGTTTTACTTTAATATTGGCATGCAGACTGACAGATGGAGAAGTCTAGAGTGTGACAGTGTGTTTCGTCTCCTCATCATGAGAGTGTCGCTGGGCACTGATCAAAGCACTCCCTGGATCGTCTGTGTCAGATGAACTCTTAACTGCTCGCTGGTGTTCCTCACTCCGTATCACTTTGGCAAAAGCAATTACACATTCACAGGTGTTGAGACGGGTTAGCCAGTTTGCTCATGTGCTGACAGAGTAAATGCTTTGGCCTGAGCTCATGGAGGGTTGATCAACTTTGTACTGTATATACAGTATGGTGTGTGTGTGTGTACGTGCACACACTACACAGGCCACATCCCAGGGCCATGAGCAGGGTTGTGTTGCCACGGTGAAAATGAAATCCAAAATGCAGAGTTGCAAGGAAACCCCTGATTGGCTGTGGAGCCATGCATGGGATTGTGATGCATGCTGTCAGTCGGCCAATGGGACGCAGTCTGAGCCAGGGCTGTTGCTAAGGGGAGTAGCTTGGAACAGAGTCAGCTGGGTTTTTTCTCCCTCTTCTCGCTTGCTCTCTCTCTCTGCATCTCCCAGTCAGTCTCTGGCTTGCTCGGCCGCTCTCTCCTGCTGCTCACTCTGCCTTTGCCCTCATTGACTCCCCCCCACCGCGCCCCCCTCCTTCCTGTCTCCCCATTGCGCCCCCCCCCCCCCCCAAAACATATTTTTTTCACTTCTACACGTGCGAATGGGGAAAGAGCACATGTTGAAAAATTCACTGAATATTTCATGCATCTTGTTGTGTGGGACCGGGGCCATATCTAAAGACGCACACAAAGTGGGGTGTGTGTTTGCATGCATGGAAGTTTGTATGTTTGTGTCTGTTTGTTTTTCATTGTGTGCGTTTGTGCGTCGGTCTGCGCATTGTTTGTGTGAGAGTATCGTTGCCTTTGTGTGTTTTTGTTCATGCTTAGTTATTGGTGTGCTCATGCTCTCATGTGCACTCACCCTGTCTTTACCTCTCTGTGTTTGTGTCTTTCTGGTCTTCGAAGAGCGTGAAGGGGGAGTATTTTTTTGTGCGTGTTTGGTGCCTTTGGGTCCATGTCGGGGAGCTCTCCGGGGACTCGGGGCTCTCTAGCTGAAGTGGGGGGGGGTTGAATGCGAGCCAGGTAGCATTGGGTACTCGCCTGGCACCACGTAGGGCTCCTCCAGCTTCTGGGTCATTACCACTATTCACTTGACACCATATATCTGCACCCTGCTGACACCTCGACTAAAACGTTTTGTTGAGGTCGTAAACAAATAGCCTGCAGCAGCAGCAATTAATAAATAGATGCAGTAAAGAAATATAAAAAGAACAAGGTACATTTTATTACAATAAGATAAACTAATCACATAGAGTAAGAATATATACATACAAAACACAATGTGAAATATTCTAAATAATATATCATGTAGAATAGTCCACATTTGTTAAATTGTGAGTCCCCAGGATGTGTATGCGCATAAGGAACAGGATGGCTCGCCTCAAGTAATGTGACGAGATGTCAATGTTTCCGCTCGTTGCTGATGATTTCCCACAATGCATGGCTTTGTGTGCTTTAGTGGTTGCCATGCCGACTCTTGTACAACCAAGCTGAAGATAATGGTCTTTGTTGCTTTCTCAGGTTTCTTCTGTGAATTTTCAGGCAACCGGGTCAACAGCTGGACTGATATACATGTACAGTACGGGAGGAGAAGTTAGCGGTGTACTAAAGACTATAATTTGGTTTTGTTGTTTTCGATGATGATTTTCCTTTCATGAATTAAGGGTTTCAGGATAACAGTGGCGTATATTTGATTCAGATGGTAAAGCTTTGAGTCAATTTTATGATGTTTTCAAAAATGACTGATCGTGAGGCCTCTGCTGTTTAATCCCCCCACCTACATAAAATCAAACTACTGCAGCCCGGGTCGGATCTGTCTGAGTTTATTCATTAAAGTCACTGTGTTTGCCTGCAGTGCCATTATGTGCATTAGACACTCATCGGCGGAGCAGTACGCGGAGGTATTGCATTTGCATCCACTCATAAGATTGCGGGTTAGCGTCAGTCACAAAGAGTCATCATCAATTATTCATTCATGACAGAGCTGCTGGATGAGTTATTGACTTTCTGACTTTAGTTGTGTAGCGTTTGATCTGTGCATGTTGGTCTTCAGGCTGTGCAAGTGGAGTTTAATATCTTGGTCAAGCTAGATGAATATGAGATCTGACTTGTGTTACTTTCAGTGACAGTCAAGGATCACACTTTGCCAAGAAGCAGCAGTGAGACAAAGAATTACCCTTTTGTTCATTTTGGGATCGGCAGGAATGTTCAGCCCACAATTGGACAGAAGTAGAAACAAAGCATCTGCTCTTTCTAGACATTTTTCTGTCTCTCCCCCTCCTGTTTCCTTCCTCCTCTCATTTCCTCCTTCCACACTTCCTGTTTCCTGGCTCTCATCCTCTCTTTGTTAAGCTTTCTCTCACGGGTACATTTTTTTTTCTCCTTCTACTGTCATTCCTTGTGTGTGTGTGTGTGTTAGTGTGCGTGTGTGTGTGTGTGTGTGCGTGTGTGTGTGTGTAATGGATCTATTTTACTGGAGGTAGCCAGGGGAGTCACTGAAGTGAGGCTTTTTACTTATGAATCAAACTCTGCTAATGGAGCAAGACTGCCTTTCAGATGACATAACATACCATGGCCATCCCATAGCCCCCCAAACATTCATTCATAATAATCCCCACAATCAGTTATTCAGAATGCGAGATGGAGGGAGAAAAGGGACTGTGAAAGAGGGAGGGAGAGGGTGGCACTCATATGTGAAAACAAAGCAATTAAAAGCATTATCAGTCGTGTGTGTGCGTGTGTACAGATGAGATCAAACGCGAGAGCCTCAGCTGGCTCGTATAGCCCTCCCACTGGTTTCATTTGGGTTATCGCTATGGTCCTCTTATTGCTAATGTGTGTGTTTCCTGTGTGCACAAAGTATTTAAATGTCACTAACATAACAGGTTGCACTTTTAAAATGGAAACACAAACCAAAAAAGCACCTGGTATGAAAGCATTTGGTTACGCTTCAGGAAACGTAGGTGTGTTTTTCAAGAACACGCTCGCACACGTGTGCGCTTTCTTTCCACCTCTGTAACAATGGAAAACATTACACTTTGGATACTTATTGGAAGGGAATCAAGCAGTCAGACTTCTTTATCCTTCTCTCTCTCTCTTTGCTCGCCGTACACTCGAAAACAAAGTGAGATTAAAGAGCAAGGAGGTGGTAAGAGTGTGAGCAAGCAAGAGAGAAAGGTGTTAAATGAAAGCGAGTGTCCGTGGGAATCAGACATACCGAGCTTGCATCGCCACGTGCGCACGCTTGTTGCTCTTCGGTGCAGTGCTGGGTGCATTTAAGGTCTGCATATATTGAAATGTCTGTGGTAGTTAGTGACAGTGAGACTTTGGATGGTGTAACTTCAGTGGGATTCGGATGCATTAATAGACTGTAGAGCAGGTGTCGTGGTTGAATAACAGAACACACTCTACCAATGTGTTCCCTTCACCACTTCTTTCCACCTCCACCGTTTGTGTGTCTTTTCCATGCTGCTCAGTGACAGTTTATTGTCCCTCTGATCGCTGCCTGACTGCCCCTTTGCGGAGAGAGGAGTGATGTCGAAATTTGATGTCAGAGGCGCTGAGAGAAAGACGGCGGGATGGCAAAGGGGGAGGAGAAAGATGAAAGCAAAGGAGAGAGAGAGAGAGAGAGGAGATGATTATGCAGTTTAATATAATGCTGGCTTTGAAGAGAGACGAGAGGGAGCTAGAGGGAGATAAAGGAAGAAGAAGGCAACAAAGATACATTTTCTATCCATCACCTGCACTCTTTCTATGTCTTCTATTTTGGAAACACAATGAAGGACACAACAAAAGAAGTCAATACATCTGAGTTGTTCGAGCGGGATACCTGTGGCCGTAAGTACTAAGGTCAACGATGCACCTTATTGCCGCAGGCGACCACATTTGATCAAAACACTGTGGCGATGCAAACGGAAGAAAACTCAGTTGGACTTTCGAAAGAGACAAAAAATCCATCAGTCTCGAGGTTATCAAAGACGGGGAATGTATTAAATCTGTAGTTTGGGAGGAATTTTTATGGTGAAATGCATTTTACATGTAGAAAGCACCTGTGTTTTGCTTTATTTTGTGATTACACATGTTTTGTGTAAAATGTACTCGATGGTTCAACAGAACCAGCTTTTGCAGTATCTTCTCTTCTTTGTTCTGCCAATACGCCACTTTTTTTTCTCTCTCTCTCTCTCTCTCTCTCTCTCTCTCTCTCTCACTCACTCACTCACTCACTCACTCACTCACTCACTCACTCACTGCGATTTGACCTCTCAGCCAGTGACCTCATCAATAAGGGGCTCATTTGGGGGAAGGGCAGGGTCAGGGGTGTGTGTGTGTCTTTCTGTGTTTGTGTGTGAATGACCCTGATGGGGCCTCTAGCATAGTTTGATTAGGGGGGGGGGGTGAGGGGGGGGGGGGACAAGCAAGGAGGGGCCCGTATGGGCCCCTGATCTTCCGCCATCTTAGGTTTCTGCCCCACATCTCGTGTGTGTGCGTGCGCAGTGTCTGTATCTCCTGTCCATTCTCGCAGGTGGACAAACCCATCACTGATCCTCATGTCTCTTTCTTCCTCTGTATACATCTCTGCCTCTGTGTGTGTGTGTGTGTGTGTGCGTCTACTAACACCACCCCTCCCTCCCAATTAATACTCCTCCTCTGTCTCTTCCTCCTTCCTGTCTCTGCTGCTCCCTCGTCTTTTTATTCCGTCCCACTCTCCCGGCTTCCCTTCTTTCCCTCCGGTTAGGTGAGAGGGAGGAAGAGAAGGCGGTGGACGAGTATTAGCCTCATTGTCTGGAGCCAGTGGTAACCTTATATCTCAACAGCGAAAGGCAGAGAGAAGAAGGGGTCGGTAGTAACCTGAGCTTTAGTAATTGTACATTCAACACAGAGGTCATTTTTGTAGACACTGGATATGTGTGAATACACACACACACACACACAGTCTCCACTCTGTGCCAAAATATATGTGTATATACCTCACAAACATACATTTTAAAAGCATATTTTCTTCCTTTTATCAGCGATGTAATCCCAATGCAACGCCTCTCCTCATCCGTCAGAAACCGGCTCTGAAGTTTCGAGGCTGATTGGCTCGTCCGGGCAGCTGGAAAATGGAGTTTAGTGAGCTCTTCCCCTCGGGCTGATCTGCTCTGACACACATGGCCATACAGTACATGTACTCAACATGGATGCGTGAGCTGAAGGAAGGCGAGACAACGGAAATAGAGAGATTCACGATTAGGGGTGGAAACAAACCAAGTTAAAATGGAGAAAAGGTGGACATTTGGTGATTTGAGTGGAGGAAACTATTGTTGGTCTGTTTTTCCCCGTGAAAAGTTTTTTCGTCCCGGGACAGGGATGTTGTATGTGTACGGATTGTAAAGCCCTCTGAGGCTAATTAGTAATTTGTGATACAAAATATACAGAATTGAATTGAAGGGTTGTACGCATCCGTGGGATTGGACATGTCCTGTAGGCTAGAAACAGTCATACCCTTAAAGTGAATTATTTCTCTATAAAGGAAGAGAGACACAGAAGCACAAAAATAATAGAAAAAAAAACAAGAAAGACAACATAAAGGGTGGTATAGCTTTGAGAAATCTGAAAGGAGAGAGAGCGACTGGTATCAGGGAGGTTCCATTGGGTTGTAATCAGTCATAGCAAGTGATGGTGAAACAGTGTTCATTAGTGAGCCGGTCTGGGCTGAATGCTGCAGTTGCTTTCTTCCCTCAAAGTCACTTTCAACTGTAGTCTGATCTTTCGAGGCCCCTACTGCAGCTGCTGAACTGATACCAGAGCGAATATTTCCTGGCTTTGTTTCAGAGGATTTTGCTATTCACTTTTTCATTTAAGTGTAGTTTTGGAAGACTTGGCCCAGTTTCCTGCCTTGCCTTGAGGTGGTTTCTGCTTGGTGACCGGTTGAACGGCATCATTCTTAGACACAGGAGGTGTTCAGAACTCAGTTGATCGGATCTCCATTGCAGAGTTGGTAGCAGTAAAATATCCAATTATACGTCACCTGGAGCTCTTTTTTGCTTTGTTTTACTCCTTTCTGACATTTTATAGACTAAACCGTGAACTGGAAAAAGAATATGAAGGTAAATTGATAATGAAAATAAGTCCTTGTTGCAGCCGTCGTACACTGGAGATTTACCACACTCGTGGCACCGTGAAGCATGCATGTGTTCATGAGCAGGTGCCTGGTTTGTTCATGTATTGTATCACCCGCATGGCAACAGCAAAAGGTGTGACATGCAACACAAACATGGACGTAACTGTGTTTGTTTATAAGAAGATGCTATGAACATATCGTGCTGAAGAGCCAACAGCAAAAGCAAAGTGTGTTTTAGTCCCAGTATTTACTCCTGTGTCTGCATAGTCACATCCGGGCTGCTCCGGCTCCGTTTCGACCGCAGACAGGTTTGTTAGCCCACAGCCAGAGCCCAGTGCCAAGGTGAACGAGTCCTCACCAGGCGGATGGGACCAGATGTGTCAAGTGTTTGAGCAGCGGGCACAATGGGTCCCCCGGGGCCAGTTGAAGTGCCTTGGGGGGAGGGAGGGGGGGGCTTGGACTTTGGGTCTCTCCCCAACCCCCCTAAACTCCCTGTCCCTCTCAGACTGAGGCTCTTCCTGGGCAGCGTGGCACAGTGTGTGGCCTGGCTCTGAGCCAGAGCAGCCAGCCTGCCTGCCTCTGCCAGCCTCCCTCCCCTGAGACCAAAGACAAAGCTGGGACACGGCCAGACACTCCACGCTCTCTGTGACTCTCCCCGTCGCTCCCCGCCTTCGTTCTCCAGACGTTCTCTTTCTTTTTCTTCTCAATCATTAGGGGTCAATAATTAATTTCTTTCTTTTTTTTAACACTAACACATCTCTTTTCTCTGTATACACTTTCTTTATTTTCTTTTGTTTCTACAAAGCCACGTGATGTCTTTCATCTCTTGGTCTTGTTTTTCTTATCATCTCGCTCTGTCTGAACTGGTTTTTAACTGCTTTCTAATCTCTCACCAGTGTCCAGGGTTTCTCTCTCTCTCACACACACACACACACACACACACAGTCATTGTTTCTTACATATAGACTCATAGACAAACGTTACATACAATGGTTTACAGGTATCAGCCACACACACACACACTCTCCCACACAACTTGCAGCCCACTTTACATTCACATACATCCAGTCTCTCTTCAAGCCTCCACACACAGATGTACTATTGCAGTTTTCCAAAACAAACACACATATAGCAACGACTCAACACATCCCCTTCCCACACCCACACATCCAGCCCCTCTCTCCGTGTGTGTGTGCGTGTGCGTTACAGTGTGTCTGTCATCCTGCCGCTGTGTGTGGGCTCCACATCAAACCAGCTGCATAACCAATAAAGGCTAGCTGTAGCCACCAGGCTCAGACCGGCTAGCATGCATCACTCACTCTGGGTGTGTGGTGTGCGCTCCATCCTCCACAACCACCCACAGTGCTGCTGCTAACTACTCTGGTTGTTTGGGATACTTCATGGGGAGATAAGTGTTTATCTCTCTCTTTAACTCTCCCTTCACATCACATACAACTTTAATTTATTTGCACTCTTCGACTTTCTCTCACTCGCTCTCTGCAACACCACAACTTTTTTAGTCTTTACTTAGTTTCTATTTTTCTTCTCTCCCATATCTTTCAAATGAGCAGTCTGTCATGTCTCGTAATGACTAAACCACAAACTTCACACCTCACATAAAAGAAGCCCACACGCAATCCGGGGTGCAAAACTTATCCTATATACGAGCGTACACACACCCACAGTTATCTCACAATATCATAAAATCGTATAAGTGTTAGTCATCTAAGAATTTCTTTGGTCTGGGACAGCCCCACTTAATGCCTCTGTCAAGGTTACAAGTACCTTCATCACTTTTAGCACGAAGGACTGTCCAAATATGTGCACCTTAACCCCTTTTCAGTGTGCATCACAGCAGTGTGTCCTACCAGAAGTAAGAATAATGCTGGGTCACTTCTGGTCACATGCACTCTCCTTCAGTCACAAAGCGCACATTGGAGCATCACAACCGTTGCAAAGCCAGCAATCCTCATTGTGAACTGATTGGTCCTTCAGAATGTAGACCCCCCCGCGACCCCCCTCCACCTCCCACTGCCCATCGCCCTCACCTCTTAACCTCACCTCTCAACCTCGTGCACCCTTTCTAACCTTCACCCCAGAGGTCCCAATTAACCCTGAAACAGGGTTTTAACAGCCTTCCGTTAAAACGTTTCAGTGCACCTCATGTCCTGTTTTCGTAGTATCAGCCTTCACGTGTATCTGGTATAGTTATTCTCCTCACTAAAGTGTAAACTAGTTAACACTATATCAATCATTTTGGTGGGTAATAACAGTAATGATACCTATTTTCACAGGGGATCTATGTATCAGGAAGTTATTCTCTACATTACACTGACGAGCTCAGATTATGTGTTATTCTCTAATATGTTTCCCTGTAGTGGTCGCACAGTGTAGCACTCTTAACACCAACCATACATTTCACGAGATGCCTGCTGATCAGTACTCAACACATTAACACGTAGACACACAGCGTCACGGTGTATTTCTGTCAAATTACATTGAAATGTATTGAATGATATGGTTGTGTATTAAAGGCTTCAGTTCCATTCTGTCTTTTCTTTACTGAGACCGCTCTGGCGCTGGATCAGTTTTCAAGTTACTTGACAGTAAAAAAAAAACAGAGCGTATGCAGGGCAGATGTTCCCTTGCTATCTCTGTATTTCTTTTCTTTTTCCATTGAAAGGGGCATGCTGACCTGCTGAGGACTGACACTGTGTGTGTGTGCGTGTAAGTGTGTGCGTGCGTGTGCATCACTGGAGAAAGAAGTGTGTGTGTGCGTGTACAGGGGAGGTAATCTTTTTAATTCTATGCAGTGTTTGAAGTTTTTGCCTTGGTCGGCTCTAAACTTTAACATCAAACGTTCAGGTCAGCCACCCTCCCTTCATCTCTGTCCCCCCCACCCCCATCCTCCTCACTCTCTTTCTCTCTCTCTCTCTCTCTCTCTCTCTCTGATCTGGAAAGACTAGCACAGGACTGTCCTGCAGATAAAGTGGGGGCAAGTGAGATTAGACATACTGACGCCCCTACACACCACAGAGACGAGAGAGGGCCCGGCCAAGTAACAGTGTTTGTGCAATGAGTTGAGACAATGGCTTAACGGAGCCGGATGATTCCAAAACTGTGTGCACGTGCGTGTGCATGTGTGTGTGTGAGCAGCTGGTAGAGACAGTTGTTTCATCATCACTCTGTAACTCTGACACACAGAGCTATTTTTACCCAACAGTTACCCGCAACGCGCTACATGACTCACTAAGTCACTACTAGTCAAATACACAAACACACTTGCGCGCACACACACAAACACACTACCCAAGGATTTCCACCGAGGTAGATGCACATGGTGGCGAACTCATACTTTGTTCACTGGCCGAGTAACTTGCGCTTGCCTCTTGCTACGGTGTCTGTCTGCGTGTGAGGATTTGCATGTGTGTGTGCTTATGTGTGTGCCTCTCAGGCAGACACTGAACAGCTGCATGTGGTTTGTGTTTGTGTATCTGACAGCGGCTGGCCTCTCTCTCTCTCCCTTCCTCCCTCCCTCTCTCCTCGACTCATGGTGAGCCCCTCTCCTCATTCGCCAGCTATCAAAGCACTGACCAAATGACGAACACACATACACACACACACACACACACACATACACACATGAACACGCACGATGCCACATTCTCTAGTATCTCTACACATACTCCTTCTTTTGTGTCTTGGTCTAAGAGGAGCCAGATGTGAGGTACCACATGCACATGCTTGTGTTCCCCAAACTGTTGTGGGTGTTGTTCCTGTGTCTTTTGTATGAGTGTGTCTGTTCTATTGTGTTGGTGAGTTGTCTTTGTTGCTGGGTGTTTCTGTAAACTTTCTGCATGTAATTGTGTGTGTGTGTGTGTGTGTGTGTGTGTGTGTGTGTGTGTGTGTGTGTGTGTGTGTGTGTGTGTGTGTGTGTGTGTGTGTGTGTGTGTGTGTGTGTGTGTGTGTGTGTGTGTGTGTGTGTGTGTGTGTGTGTGTGTGTTTACGTGCGTGTGCTTTACCATGTGTATCCAGGTTACGAGGCTCTGTGTTCTGTCCAAACCTCAGGTCTTTTCTCTTTTGGCGTGCTGACTCAGCTAAAGTAGAGTTTTTAATAGGCTGTGTGTCTTGACCAATTTCAGTGAGTGTATATGGTGATAAAATGAACTGAACAAGATGTCCTTAGGAGCCGCGCATCCTAAACACACCACACACACATCTCTGCATCTACACTATAAAATGCCGGCTGTCCTGCTGCAATGAACTGTCATAATATCAGACAGAAGAGGGTTCTTTAAATACACTAAATAACCAGGTTTATTTCAAAGTTTCTTTGCAACAAATAAAATAATGAAAGGTGCATCTTGATTGACCATGGAATGTGTTCAATCATTTCATATTTAGGGAATGTGTGGTCCCACAGGCATAACCCTGTTAAGGTTGGAATACATCTCCAGTCTTTCACTCTTACCTAGTTTAAAGATGAGTAATACGAGTCGTGTCCGGCAGAGTTTATTAGGTTCTGTGTGCTTTCTGGGCCTCAGATTCGTAGCCAAGTCTCCGAACTAATGTGTTACATATAGTGTAACACAATGATACGTGTTGGCAGAGGAATCCTAAACAAATATTTACTGTATATGTTCTCATTCTATAGGTGGACTGGAGTGTGTGTGTGTATCTGCAATAATGTATTGACCTTGACTCTCATTGCCAGTTCCCAGAAGGTTGATGAATAAATAATAGCGTGACGCTTCCCCAGCGAGCCGGTGTCTGCTGCTAGCAAGACAGAATGACACCTGTGCTGCCCGTCGACCACTAACGGCTAACGTTAACTAGGTTTCCTCTGCCCCTTTCTCACGGATTTGTTGTTCACAATGTCAAATTATTTAGGAAAAAAGGGCGCAAGAGAGTGTCGTACAAGTTTGCACATGTGAAATACCGATCGGGCAGGATGGGTTGGACACGTGTTGTTGTTCCTGTGTAGCGTAAATGAGCTGATATGATAAGGTGTCAGATCAGATCAGTGCATAGACTCTCACACTCGCCGATACCCGATGCAGCTCTCAGGCTGTATCGGAGGCATTTCCCACACTGGTATAGAAACAACACCAGAAAAAAATGGTATTCCACACATACACACATTTTCCCTCTCACACACAGCTGAAACACACTCGTATACACTGTACTACAGTCTTGTTCAGGCTGCCAGCCCAAATTCTATTTTGGCATATTTGGATTGTGTCAAAAATAGATTTTTAGAAAAGTCTATGGGACACAGTCTATTTGGGCCCCATGTCATCACGTGATGGACCCTGAAATTGTTATTCCACTCCCACTTTGATTTGAGAAACACATTGGATTTGTCTGCAGTCTGATGAAGCCTATAAGTGCTTACACACACACACACACACACACACACATACACACACACACACACACACACAGAGTAGTGTGGTGGGAGTGGTCAGTAAGATGAAGTGCCAGACCACTGCTAAGGTCATGAGAGTTAGAACTCTGTGGGGTCAAAGGTCAGGCCAGAGACAGTCAGGCACGTGCCATAAGCAGGTTTCCTAGCAACCAGGCCAGGCAGAGCGAGGTTAAGTATACAAATGCACAATGGAAGATATCAAGAAATCAGTCAAACACACACACACACACACATACACACACACACATATATACTCTCACACACAAAATGCTCCAGCATATTGAAGACAGTTGTGGGATTTTCCCTCAGTCTGATTTAGTGTTTTTGTGTCATTTGGTCGTTCCCACCCACTGATTTCATTGCATTCCATCCTCTAATTAGCTCAACAAAAACATCACCCGCTGTACTTTCAACTGTGGCGACTGCGGGTCAGTGGTTAGCAGGTCCATCTTTCAATCAGAGGATCGGTGGTTCGATCCCCGGCTAGCCCTAGTCGATGTGTCCTTGAGCAAGACACTTAACCCCGAATTCCGTCCCTTTGGATAACATTTTTTAAATGTAATACTTTCATTCAGCGTCACGATGCACAATTATTATATTTTTTTTTAGAACCTAGTTTTGCATTTGTCTAATTGCTGAAGAGTTGCTCCTCCATTGTCTTTGGAGTTTCTTTGCTTCCACCGAGACTTACCGGTACTCGACATCTGCGTACCTGTAATTTGTGTGATGGAAAGCTTGTTCACTGACAGGCCATGTCAATTTCTTTGCCTTTGTGTCTATGCATTGATGTGTGCATGTGTTCACTCTCAAGACATAGGCCATGAATAAAGACAGCTGCCACACCTCTCATTAAGACCACTATAACTCATAATAATGGCTGTCATGAACCCAAGTGAGCTGAGGCCGTATTAGGGCACATAAATCCCAAGGTACTAGGCTACTCTTGTCTATATTTACAACCTATTAATATCCCATATTTAAATGACATACATCCTAACAAAGAAATGTACTTGTTTTAGTATACAAAAAGTTGTACAGACTTTCGTCCCACAGGGTCTTGTAATTACAAAAAAGTTGTTAATCTTTTTCCAATTTAAATGTAAAATTTCTCTGACATAGGTTTTTGTTATGAAGGAACTTACCCATGGTATTCCTAAAAGTATGTGTTTTTATTGTAATTTAAAGAGAAAGTTACGACATGTAGTACATAGCAAGTGGACAACTTTGATGTGGGCTTACAGGTTTGAGGTCACTGTGATTTAATTCCTGCCCTGTTTATGTCACACACACACACACACACACACACACACACACACACACACAAGGACTTTTCCCTTTTGAGGTCAGGGTTGCAGACATCAAAGCCAAGCAGACAGCCGAGTCAGTAACTACTTTCAGACGTGCACTTCTCTCCGTGGATGCGGTGGCAATCGTCATGTTTGAGTCATTTCTTTGAATGCAAACCTCTCCCAGGCAACCTTGCAGTACGACAAACCTGGTTCCAGTCAACAGTGCTACGGGGCTCAAGTCATGTGATAGAGATTGATATCGCATGCACATGTTGTTCCACTTTTCATTGCAAGATCAAATGTGTTAAAAAGCAACAACAACAACAACATATCACGAATGAGCCAGTTTTAAGTTGTAGAGATGTTCTCCTCTTGCTGTGCAGGAGGGAGAGGCTTAGAAAAGGGCTTCAAGTGATGTGTTCGATGTTTGTGAGCAGATTGTTGAAATAACACACAGTGTAATTTTATCTCACGATTAGGATTTACTTGCAGCTAGACTCATGTCTAGCACTCTGTCTCCCTCACACACGACGATCAATTTACCAGCGGTACATTGTCTCTCCCACCATTCGTCTTTGAGTAATTGAGCAGTAGAATGTGGGAATAGTCACACTTCCTCAATCTTATTTCCCACACAGACTCCATACCACACCCATACAAACAGGCCTTTATGGCACACATGCAGAGGCAATAGATATGGGAATTGTGAGAGAGCTCCACATTCACTTTTCATAGGATGCCCGATACAGTCATTCAAAATGTGAAATTGAGTGGGGAAGGGTGTAAAGGATGAAGTCGGAGAGGAAAACCAATCCAAATTTGGAAGACGTTACAACAACTAAAGAGACGGAGCAGATTGAAGAAGAGACAGAGGGAGGAAAGGTGACAGAGAGATGAGAGCATATGGATGGGGGAGGAAGAGCGAGAACTAATTAAAGAAAGTTGAGTTTTAGTCGGGTGCTGATTCCATGAGGGGTAATGGTCCCAGGTGTGTGAGATGAGGGGAAACGGAGGAGATGAGGGAAGGGGAAGGAAACTAGGCCCCCCCGAACACCATATGTTCTCTATCGCTCCCCTCTTTCATTTCAGGCGTTGCACTCGCTCCCTGAGACGAGCTGAACTCGAATCACTTTCTTTCTCCTTGTGCATCTTTCTCACTGGTGTGTCGGCTATTGCAGTCCACTGCAGGTTAAGTAAGGTGGCATTGAGGAGTGGCCGTGGTTTTGGAGACGGAATGATTGTGTGACTGTTTGCATGTGCTTTTTGTTTGCATTTCAGAAAGGCTCAATGGCTTCCATGCTTTGTCCTCTGTTAATGGCGGATTCATATTTGCTGTTCTCTCCTTAGGTATGGATTCCAGTATTTCTCTTGACATCATTTAGCTTGCGCTGTGTTTACATTACGTATTGTTTGAGAGTGGGTTTCTCTATGTGCGTTGGGTAAGGCCATAGCCTCGACAGCAGGTTTGGTTGCAAAAGGTTTGATTAAAGTTCTCCTGCAGGTTCAGTCATTTGTCCTACAGATATCAGTCCACTTTAAATCTATTTATCATGATTTCATTCGTTGATGACAGAACAGGAACAGACCACAAGTTTAAAATGACATTGTCATCTAAAAATAGCGGCTAAACTTACTCACCCTGCCCTCAATGAGCCCCACTCGGGCCGGATAACCACCCCCCTCATTACGGATCTCTCCGCCCCGTCATGAAATGCAAGCTGCTCCCACTGTACATTCCACTGCGAGGAATGAGCCAACTCCCCTGTAAATTAGAGAGCGGGGGCCTGGTTATTGTTTTCTGCCAAACAAAGGCAGTTAGCAAACAGGAGTGGAGCCGTTTCCAACTGGTGGTTAGGCTTAGCAGCTGGGGGCCTGGATGGAAGCTGCTTCTGCTGTGTCACCAGGTTGGAGTGCCCCAAGGCTCCGTCCCGGGGCCCCTCTTTGGTCTCTCTTTTTTCAGATTTTCTCTGTTCCGATTGTGTGCATGTGTGTGTGCCTATGTGTGGGCCCTCAGGCTGTTGTCAGGCAGATCACGGGAGCTGTTGTGAGTTAGACCGGCTGTCTGTGTCTACCTTCATGCCTCTGTTCCCTAAAGAAGGAGAAAGAAGGGAAGGAGGGAGATAGGGGATAGGAAGAGGAGGCTACAACAGAGAGATGGAGCGAACGCATTCCTTGACATGCACAAAACGTTTCCGCAGGGGGAACTGCAAGCCCAGCAAGATTCACAGACTTCCAACTTCTTAAAACGAGACTCCCCCTATCCTCCCTCTACTACCCTCCTCCTCCTGCTCCTGCTCCTCCTCCTCCTCCTCCTCCTCCTCTCCTTGGCCCTGGAGTGGTTTAGGCGGTAATCTGTGGAGGAATTCCAAAAGGCAGGAATCCAGGGATTATACAAAGAGGAAAATGGTAGATGATGGAATACTTAAGGGTTTACCTGAAATGATTGCTTGGGTTTCAGGTTTTGAGGTTTGAATTTGTGACAGCGTGACCAATTTCAGTGAGTATATATGGTGATAAAATGAACTGAACAAGATGTCCTTAGGAGCCGCGCATCCTAAACACACCACACACACTCTGCATCCACACATCTACACTATAAAATGCCGGCTGTCCTGCTGCAATGAACTGTCATAATATCAGACAGAAGAGGGTTCTTTAAATACACTAAATAACCAGGTTTATTTCAAAGTGTCTTTGCAACAAATAAAATAATGAAAGGTGTATTTAATATTTCGGGAATGTGTGGTCCCACAGGCATAACCCTGTTAAGGTTAGAATACATCTCCAGTCTTTCACTCTTATCTAGTTTGAAGTTGAGTAATACGAGTCATGTCCACTCAGAATTAAGTTTTATTTGCCTTTAGTCAACTCCCATTAATCACTTTAGGTATTCAGTCGGGATAAGTAATGTGGTATTTTGCACCAATCAGAGGGGATTAAATGCTAACGTATTATCAGCCGATCTCTGTTTTATTTCACTGTCATTTTTAAATCTTTGGGGTTTGGACTTTCAAAACAAGCAATTTGACAAAGGGCAATTGTGATATGGCATTCTTTTCAAATATTTCTGAATATTTTTGACAGTTGACAGAAATAATAATCAACAGCTGTATCACAAATAACCCTTATTTGCAGCCCTCATTAAATCAAACTAATACAAAAGGAATCACCCACTTTATACATTATATTTAAACTTATTCATTTGTTTATATGTTCTATCTGTTATTCCCACAATCCCTCTGGACTTGACTTGACCCCCCCCCCCCCCCCCCCCCACCCCCCCACCCCCACCCCCCCCCCCCCCCCCCCCCCCCCCACAGAAAAACCTGCTGGTGTTCTATGTGGCTACAAATAGATGTAGTTTGGCAGCTGCAGGGTATTTAAAATATGTTTACACTATCTATGTATGGCTGTGTTATTGCAAACAACCTGCATCTTTAGGGCTTAGCTCCCTCTGTCCTACTTAACTGGTCGATAAACAGGCTTTAGCCTTAATTATGTAGATGTTTGATATTGCGCCTTCTTACATCATGCTGGTATCTTGTTTATGTGTTTTGTCCTGGCCGTGTGTTGTTTGTGTGCGCATTTGTGTGCGCATTTGTGCGCGGCTGTCACAATTTTCCTGTGTGTTTGTGTCTGAGGATGTAATGTGAGTGTATGTCTTGTCTGGTAGCTGTAAAGTACTGAGTACATTGGGTCCTGGTCACCTTGGTGTCTGTCTATGAGAGTGTGTCTGTTTTCATATAAGGTGGATTACATCAGATAATGCATCGACGTACATTGAAGGAATTGCCGTAGCACTACATGGCCAAGTGCTTGTGGACATCCCTGTGTCGAGGGAAGTTTTTATGACCCTGTTTTCAAAGAGAAGATCGCAAAGGAACGGTCGGCTAATGTAGTTGCCGGAGCTCACTGATGCTCTTGTGGTAGAATGGGAGTGAATCCCAGCAGCCGGTGCACCAAAAAGCTTTCACTAAAGAGTGAAGGCTGTATTTGCAACAGAATCCATGGCCATGAGTTTGTAATTAGATTTTCAACAATCTCTAATAGGCTTTAATGTGCGGGCGTTGGACATGCACGTCTGTACAGCAGGAATGTAATACAATAGAAGTGGCCGGTTGTTTGACTACTACTTAAGCAATGCACCACTCCCTTCAATGTATATTAGCCAATGTATTCATTCTTATATCTGTTGTGTGCTTGCTTTTCAGGCACTATCTGGCCCACCCAGTTACAGTCAGTACACACCCAGAGTGTGCTCAGCAGTGGCAGGTAAGAGGAACGTGTGTGTGTGTGTGTGTGTGTGTGTGTGTGTGTGTGTGTGTGTGTGTGTGTGTGTGTGTGTGTGTGTGTGTGTGTGTGTGTGTGTGTGTGTGTGTGTGTGTGTGTGTGTGTGTGTGTGTGTGTGTGTGTGTGTGTGTGTGTGTGTGTGTGTGTGTGTGTGTGTGTGTGTGTGTGTGTGTGTGTGTGTGCGTGCGCGAGCGCGCATATTTCTACCCTAATAGATTATCGATGCACTGTTGGGTTGGTTGGCTACAGCAGACATTGGAAATGGGCCTGGACTCCCCTGAGGAAACAAGATATCTCCAATATACACACAGACAAACACACACAGCTAACACATATACAGTAGATACAAATACAGGCCCGATGTGACTTCATAGGAATAAAAAAGACTTTAAAGCGCATTTTGCACACTCACACACACACACTTACGTGCAATTAGACACACCTGCTGGGTCTTTAGAGGAAGCTGAGCGTCATTCTGCCTGTATCTAAAGATGAAAGGAGAAGAGGAGTGCAGAGACAGGCAGGGGGAGAGGAGGAGGAATTAGAGGAGGAAGAGGAGGAGGAAAGATAGGGAGAGAGGCAGAAGACAAAGAAATAGAGCAGATAATGAGGAAGAGGAGGAGCAGATATGAAGAGTGATAGCCAACTCTGCATGCTCCCACCTCTTCTCCCTCTCCTTTGTGAACAGATGGGTGGAGGTATCAGATTGTGATGAAAGACAAAATTGGGGAAAAGGGGTCCGACAGACACATACATACATGTACACACACATGACCACACACACACTTTCACTCCACCAGACAGACGCAATATTTTGCATCCCTTGTTGTTTGTCCCTTGTCCCACACTAGCATATTTACATATGCCGTGATCACGTTGTGCATGTGTGTGTTTTGTGTCATGATGAACTCGTCAGGCTGGTTCCACAATCTACACACACAGCGCACAAAATCCAAATTGACACCCAGTGATGTCCTGTGGAAGGAGGGAAGGAGGGAGTGACTCCAAGTCAGATGAACAGTGAGAAGAAAGAGATAAGGTAAGATGAAGAAAAAGGGAGAAAGAGCGCATCAAACTTGCGAGTCCTGTGGGTCTTTGCGTGCAGGGAAGGAGGGCAAATGGAGGCATGATGTAGAATCCAAATGTCTCGGTGTCAGTGGGTCACATCCACTCCGCCTTGTGCTTGGAACTAATAGCATTTCTGTCATGTGGTGTTGGCAACTTCAAGGGACACAGAAAAGGGAACAGTTTGGCCTTACGAACTTCACCACCGTGACATATTGTGAACTTGTAAACTGCACACAGTACACTCACTACACCTGACCTGAGCTATGCCAGTGGATAACGAAGGCATAACATGGATGTTTGTTGGACAAAAGGAAAAAAAGGTTTATGAATATAAATGAACATATGTATGTGAATGTAAATCACGGAATGTACAGTTGTGTACATTTTCCTCAGAATAAAAATGTAGGAAATTAATCGGGGAGGAAGATTTTAGTTAGCTACGTCATGGGAAAACGCCAAGCTCTAAATTCAGCTTTTAATCTAATTAAATCTTTTGTTTAATGGTGATTCCTTAAATGTGGCTGCAGACAAATAGGAAAACATATGACGTTGGCTGTATTCTGTATGGTTTCTAATGCACTTGTAATGTGGCATAAAAACCTTTTTCATATTTAAATGTTGCATTTAGAAGACTGTTGCAGTTTTGAGAGAATAATTATATCATCTTTGTCTAAATATGTGCTCACATCTCCCTTTAGAAGTATATCGTGTCAGCTCTCTTGCCGGTGATGGTGGTTTTGTGGCCCGACTATCCCCTCTCTAGAATCTCGCTGTATGTACTTCCAGCTGTCAAGTGAATTTCATGGAAACTTTTTAAATGATGCAAATGAGGTGTTTTCCATCATCAGTCTGAAGTGAATAAAAATAAGCTTCATGAACGTCAAAACTGGACTTAAAAGGAGTCTTTTGGTAATGGGTTTTCTTGGATGTGAGATCTTACAGTCTGTCAGAACCTCCAACCTCTTTTAATTTGACCTCAATAGAACTGAACTATTAACACGTCCTATTAAAGCAATATATTGCTTGGGGAAACACACGTATATGCTTTCTTTCTGAGAGTTAGATCAGAAGATCTCATACATGTACAGAAAATATAAGGCTATACAACCAGCAGCTGGTTGCCTTAGCTCAGCATGAAGACCGCGATGAGAGGCCTGTGGTCACCTTGACTTTGGAAAGCAACCAGTGGAGGCTTTAGGAGGTCAAGTGTGTGGCACATATAACCCCATACAAACCACAGCCTGTCCTTTTTACAAATCATCTCATCTAACTTTTGGCGAGGAAGCAAATAAGCCTGTTTCCAAAAATGGTAAACTATTCCTTGTTAAGAAGAATGTTATGGGTGACCAAACGCGTTCTCAAGTCTTTGCAATGTGTTGCATGGCACTGTGCGTGAAACAACCCCATTGGCTGAGACAATTTTGTCTTGGGGGAAAAAAAATGGCATTACACTACATTACATTACATTTTCTATAGTTGTGTAAAATCCCCCAAAAGATAACTGCGTAGACTTCTTTGAGCGACGCAACGCTGACTGTTCCAGACTCGGTCTGACACAGTTGCATCCACACACATGCACGGGTCGATTTATCACAGACCAAAAAGTGCTGGAAGTCAAACTTTAAGGAATTGATCAAATAAGCTCCAGTCAGTGCTTAATTCCAATGGATTAATCTCTCTTTTTCTCTCTTTTTCTCTCAACTCTCTCGAGTAACACTTGTGGTGTGGAATCAACATCAGAAGAGAAATAGAAGAGAGTATGATACTTGATGATGGGAGAGAAAGAGGGATGGGGGGAGGCTAAACCAGTGTTAATTGAACACAGCTGTACCTCGTTAAACATTAATTGGCAATTAATCAGCTCCCTCCCCCCACCATGAATACATCTTGAATATATCTTTTAAAAGAAAAAGAGAGAGAGAGTGTGGAATAAAGTAAATTATTCACAGTAGCACAAGGAAAGCCTGTTCTCGCTCAGCCTCCCTCACTTTTTCTCTCCTCCATCTTCTCACTCTTTTCTCCCTCTCTGTGCGCCATTCAGCTCATTAATCTAGTTTTCTGCCTTTATCTCCGCTTCCTTCCCCTCATCCATCGGGTAGCTCATCCACAGCGAGAGAGTTAAAGAGAGATGTCACAACAAGGAGGAAGTGCCAGTGGGTAAAGAGGTATAGAGGTGGAAGGAGAGGCCCTGGTGCTCCTCCATGAAGGGACTCAAGAATAACATCAGGGAATAGTGTGATGGATGCATCCATTCAAGGGTTTTAGAAAGATCTGGGTAGAACGGCATGACGACCCATGAAAAGTGACTGAAATAGTTGTATAAAGACGGGACAATATTTCTTTTGCTCTACCACCTGACCTGCTCAAAATGGGCAACGATTGGTCAGGTTGTCTATTTCAGAAAGAGCGTATTTTCAAATGCAGCCAGCGAGTGTGAATGTATTTTCAGAGCAGCCTGTGAATGCTGCTGAAGTTTATATCCAGCATACGTGGCCATACGCACTTTCTCTCCTAGTGTTTGGGGTGTTTGAAGTGTGTGCGTGTGTGTGCGCGCGCGTGTGTGTGTGCGTGCAGTAAACCCAGTCTGTCCTACAGATCCGGTGTGCTGGCCCGTTCTGCCAGTGCTGCTGGCTCTTATATAACAGTGCTGATTACAGCATAAAGAGTGACCTGCAGTGCACCCACTGACACACATTCTTTGTCTTCCGCCTTCCCTCGATCTGTCACGATCTCTTCATCCCCGCTTCCTCTCCCCAAATCTCAGCTTCTTCCATTTCGCTCAATTAAGCGCTCCCTTAAACGCTTTGTCTCTTTTCATTATCAATTGCTGTGTCAGCTCTCTTCGCACTCTTTATCGTTGTGTCACTTTGGCTCCATCCCCAAAAGATCCCCCAGCTATTGCTCTCTGCTTCTGCTTCTTTCCTTACCCTTTTTTTCACTCGTCCTCGCTATCAGTCGCCATCTATCTGCCCTCATCATCTAAGTCTGTCTTTCTTTCTCTCCCCCCTCTCTCTCCGTCTGGGCTCCAGCTCAAATATTACGAATGCTATTGCATACTGGCCACAGGCCAAATCTGAAAGGCGATAAATCAATACAGCGAGAGAATTATGTAACTTGCCACCATATTGACTGGCCTCCTCTCTTCCTCCCCCATCCCTGGGTGGTTTCCTCCTCCGCCCCTTTGCTCTCCGTCATCAGCTCACCTTGTTTTACTTGCTCTCATTTCACCAGATACATCTTTAAAAGCTTATTGACACGAGGAAAAAGGACGCCATCGAGGATATGTCTAAAGCGGGAAGGCTTCGCAAGTGTTCGCGGCGCTTCATCCGGGCACCTCCGAATTTACCCACTGAACGTATGCCATTTTTCAGACTTAACGCAACTTAAATTAGAAAGTAAAATAACAAATACATGTTTACTATTAATATGTCAGTTCTTAAGAAACGCAGACAATTCCTGATTTTTAAAACTGCTGCTGAAACATTGTTTTACAATACTTTAGTTGTATTTGACTCCTGATCGTAGCTCATCGGCCAAGGCCGCACCACGGTGTCTCATTCATGTATAAACACGGCTTTAGATCGAAGGACAAATGCTGTGTTCAATGCTGTGTTTGTTTGATGTGCCATAGTGCAAATGTGTAAACACATTGTTACCCACAAGCCCTCATTTGCATCCCGATGCAGAATAACGGTTGCATGTATCTTGGCAGAAGCCTGAAATTAATACTTAAATTTAACATTTGAACTCCAGTTGTTCTCTTTATTCACACAACATTCTTCTGCCATTGTAAGTCGCTTTGGTATTGTAAGTCGCTTTGGATAAAAGCGTCAGCTAAATGATGTAATGTAATGCCACCTCTCCTACTATGAATTTGCAACACTTATGTAGTAGTTAATGGAATGTCTGTGCCATTTATTACACCACCATCTGGTTTACCTCTATAGAGGATGATAATGTTTATTTCTCTGGGCGTTTTCACGTTTTGGACCAAAAAAAGCAACCAGTATGAAGTGGAGAATATGTTTTATCATTGAATAGGTACACACCAGCTGGAAACTAATGACTCACAGCATTCGATATACCAACAGCTTCAACAACAGGTTGATTCAAGCTTTGTGCAGAGTTTAAGGATCTTGTGACTCAACCAGTATGAGATCAAACAAATGAGAAGTGGTCAGGAGAATCAGCTGTGATAACTTTCCATTGTAGCTTGTCCCTGTTGAAGGGGTTTCTCTTAAAAGTGTTTTAGAAACGAAATGCATGCTAAACAGCAGGAGCTAAAATGAAATTAACCTCTGTTGCAATAACTGGCACATACTCAGGCTCAAAGTTACCTTTTTCATTCTATCAATGCAGCCTAGAGCTGTGGCTCCTGGTGCCCTGGCTTCTTTATGCAAGGATGGGGGGGGGGGGCAGTCTATAGGAGTCAGTGAGTGCAGTTATAGTTCCTATATTTCCTCCAGCCTATGCCCTGGTCAAAGAGTGCAGCGTTTCCATGCTGTATTTTCCATACCGCCACCCCCTACCTCTCTCTCCCTCTCTCCCTCTCTCCGTCTCCCGCCCTCTCTCTCTGCTTTACTGTACTTTTTCTCTCCGTCCTGGAATTCCACCGGCAAGCAAGAGGGCTGTGTGTGTGTGTGTGTGTGTGTGTGTGTGTGTGTGTGTGTGTGTGTGTGTGTGTGTGTGTGTGTGTGTGTGTGTGTGTGTGTGTGTGTGTGTGTGTGTGTGTGTGTGTGTGTGTGTGTGTGTGTGTGTGTGTGAGAGAGAGAGAGATATAGAACATATCTCCTAAGGAAAGGGAACATGAGGCATGCATGTTATGTGTGCGACAACATACGGGCACTACTTGTTCCACTGCCCCAGCCTGAAAGCTCTGTAGAGCTCAAACATGGTTTCTGTGCTAGCTGTTGTCAGGATCTGTAGTGTTGTCGTGTTTCCTGTTTTATTTTAAAGTCCTTGTCTCTCGTGTCCTCTGTTTCTCTTCACTTCCTGTCCCTGTGATTGTCTGCCCTGTTCCTGATTGTTTCCTCCTGTGTCCAATCACCTGCACCAGCCCTCTGTATTTAAGTCCTGTTCATGTCATTCCCCTTTGGTCGGTTCGTCTTGTCTAGATCATTGAAGATCTTGTGTGCGTGTTTTGTATCCTGGTTTTTGAAGCCTGTTTTTGGAATCCTGTTTAGCAATAAAGTTGCTTTTCCATCGTTGACGGCGTTTGGGTCCAGTGTTCCTGTCGAGCTGCACATAACAGCTGTGGATGCAGTACATTTTGTATCAACATGTACAAAATACTTTTGAATAGTTTTGGTCCATACATTAAGTAATATGAAGTGATCTGGAATGCCCTTCCTTTGTTCAACAAACAGACGAGACACTGATAACTGCATTATGGACAAGAAGTCCATAATGCAATGCAAAAAGGACTGACTTTCATTTTCTTCAAGAACAACGATGGCAAATGGTAAAATGATGTGTGACTACAACCTGTCTGATTGACAGAATGCTCTTGCTTCTCGCCCAGTCCGTCGTAATTGATGTATGGTAGTCGACTTAACTTTGCAAATGAGTAATAAGCTGGAATGTACACAACAATTTCACAAAACTTAGTTTACAGTGAGGAAATGGTCATCTAATCTAATCAAGTTCATTAGAAACAGTAGATGTTTACACTACATGCATGCTGACAGAAGTCAGTAAATGCAGGAAAAGAGTTCCCAAGTCTTCCAGTAGTCATGTTGTTCCAATACTGGAGTCAGTACTTGGAAGCCAGTGTTCGGTCGAGCCACATGTTAGCCGTTTGTTATGCTAAACCCTTATCGCTGCATGGCTTCACACATCTGCTGGTAAGGAGATGTTGTGTGCAATAAATTCACATCTGGGAAGCAACAAACACTAGGAGTTGTACAACCCCGATCGAAGGTTGTCTGCATCTGTATCGATTTGTATGTTTGTTTGTTTTTTATTTATTTATTTATCAGCGTTTGTACTGTAGGTCACACCACGTCCCCGTCAGGCTTACATCACTCTGATGAAGAAGAGAAATCGAGGTACAGAGCGAACACAGAGGCTCCTTCTGCTCCCCAATCCCATCTGTTTTACACACAGAGGTAGGGAGGGGAAGGATGGAGAGAGAGAGTAAGAGAGAGAGAGAGAGAGAGAGGGGTGGTAGACGAATGAGAACGAGGCCAGATCAAGCTGAGGGAGGGATGGGTGGGGGGGCTGGGTGGAGAGGGGGGAGGTGCTGTTTAGAGAAAGGCAGGCAGTGAAAAAAAAAAATCTGAGGGAGGCAGGCTGGGGGGTTGGGCTCCGAGCCTCTGCATGTGTATGTGAGAGAGGGAGAGAGAAAGCAGCAACGAATGTGTGTCGTGTATGTCTATGTGTGTTTGTGCACGCGTGTGTGCGCTCGCTCTGTTCCTTTCTTTGTTTGACTACTGAGTGGGGAGAAGAAAAAAAAGCTAGACAGAATATAGAGGGATAGAGAGAGGGTGAGGAAGAAAAACACAGACAGAGGAGGAAAAGAAGAGGATCTAAAACGAGTCACTTTTATTTATTTATTTTTTTTAGAGAGGGAGAGAAGAAGAAGATAGACAAAGGATTTCTATTTTGGTCTGTTTTTTCCTTTCTATTTTTCCCCCTTCCAGGCTGTAGAATAAGAAAACAAATGTATAGCAACAAAAACAACAACAGCGCTGCATGCTTTTGACAACAGTGTCATATTCAAGAGCAGTGTGTGTTTTCTGTGCTGGCTCGGTGTGTGTGTGTGTGCGTGTGTGTATGTGTGTGTGTTGAGGAGGTGGGGGGAGGCAGCCCGTGCAATTTAAAGGGAAAATACAAGGCACACACACAAAGCTGGGAGCGCAGGCAGGCAAGGCAGCAGGAAAAAGGAAAAGGAAAAAGGAAGGTAGTGGGAATCTGCTGAGCTGGCTGCCGCTTTAACCAACAAACCTCTTTGGGATTTTACTCCACCGAGCCGACCCTGAGTCTCCTTCTCAGCCCAACCTGAGCCCGGCCACGGTAAGACATGGTTCCTATCCACGAGCTCCCAGCTGTTTTCACAGTTATACGGCTCTGCAGACAAAAGCAGGAGAAAGTTGCTGTGTGTGTGTGTGCGTGTGTGTGTGTGTGTGTGTGCAGATGGAGAGGAGCTAAGCTAAGGGCTAAAGCTAAGGCTAAAAGGCGTGAGGAATGCAGCACAAAGGGAGCTTGTGTGCTCCAGCTGGGGCTGTGTGTGTGTGTGTCTTTGTGGACGGGCTTAAATGTTTATGTCACGGGGCTTCCCAAACTTTTGCATGTGAAGGGTGCCCCAAAATAGACGAGCACAGACCACAGTCTCTTTTTTTTGCTAAAAAAGATTTGACAAGAAGGCTGAAGGTGGAGAGAGTGAGAGCTCCAGATCACGTTATTCATTATATGGTGTCTGCTGGTGCTTTACGTGAAAGCAAATGTTCAATGAAATTAAAGTGGTTGTCATTCACTGGGAAACAAAAGGAAAGGGAGCCTTGAAGGTCCCAATGTGTTGGTTTAAAAAACAGTTCATGTCAGAGCCGGGCCATTTAAATACCCCTGACGGCTCCGCAGCCAGCTGGCTCACCGGTGCGGAAAGCAAAATACAAAAGTAGTTCATTTTTACTCCTCTATCTCTTTGTCTTCCTTTTATTGTCACCCCTTTTTCACTCATTCACCCTACACTACCATGCAGTAATGTACCATATTCCATCTTTACTCCTCGGTCTTTGCTGATGTCAATGCTAGTTTGCACAAAAGGTCTCTTTCTTTCTTTCCTCTCCTCGTCTCCTCTTTTTCCTCTACATTTTCATTATCTCTCCTTTTTATCTCTCCATTGGGAAATAGAGAGGTGACTGTATTGAAAATGGGTCTTGTGACTTTGCTACCTAAGCATTAATCAGTGAATGCCTGTCACTTCTGAACACACACACACACAGATGCCGTCTCCCATTAGCTTCTTACACATATAAACACACACAGTTCTGTACTACAAAGTGTGTGCCGTCCTGTCATGTGCGTTGTGGTCTTGGGGCTTTTCACCTTGTTCATGTCAGTTGTCTGGTCTGCGGTCAGCACCAGCATGTGTGTGTGATAGGAGCCGGCGTTGTGTGTGTGCTTGTGTGTGCTCCTCCCTGTGCAAGAGTGTGAGAAACACAACACTTGTGCCGGCGTCTGCCTGAAGCTTATATTGTTGTGTGTGTGTGTGTGTGTATGTGTTTGTCGGTCCCTTAATTAACCCCACCCCCACCCCTCTGCCCCCCCTATCCAGTGTTTAAACCAATACAAATATTCCTAGAATAAAGGCCTCACTAGAAAGACACCTCACGCGTGCTACTGTAAACTGATCTCCGCCACACACACACGTGAGCGCCCGGCACGCACATGCGCACATGCACACTTCCACACACAAGGCAAAAATCACTGTTACTATTCCATTCGCCGCCCTTGATGTTCCACCACCACCCCCCAGCCCCTCAGGGAATTTCCTCCTTTCTCTCCTTTCATTAGCTACCAGCATAAGTAGAACACCCTATACTCTCTGACATTTCTCTTTCCTTTTTTTCCTTCCACCACTTCCAGCCCAACTAGGATTATCCAATGACGTGGTTCAGCCATGGTCCCCTGCTGTGGGCTGGAATACATCATAGCTGCTCTCACTACCTGACATAACCTTGCCCGATGAGGATATACTGTATACAGGACACAGCCAGCGCTAATGCTGCACTAATCTGTTTATACTGTGCAGCTGGTTCCCATTCTCGATACAGAGAAGGGTGCGTTACAGGGGAATATGATATGCAATGATGAATCTCATTATGGTATGGTAGAATGCTTGGATGGGTTGCTTTTTGATAAATTAAGTAACTTATTGTATACAATGTGCTGTACAGTTAAATACACAGAAAAAAACACATAATCTGATAAATGAAGATATTAATTGGTTGAACATAAACGATTTAGTAGGGTAGTATTATATTAAAGGAGGGATACTTATATTCTATAATGAGCAGTTGTATTGTAATTTGAAGAAACTAAACTAACTATAATATAAATAGTTTTTTCTCTCATCTCAAAGGGTTTCTCCCAGTAACAGCCTAACTTACTAAAGTAAATGTTCTTTACTTCTTAGTAAAAACGGACAGTAGAAAACAAAACAGTAAACATAAAAAAAAAAATGCTTTTAGTAAGACAAAAAGTCACATACGATAATAGCATCTATAATGTGGTGAGACAGATTCCATTACTTTCCATTATTTTGCGTAGTCATTAATTGGGGGAGGAGTGACCTGGCCCAGCTGTGAGTGAACATGTGTGTTTTGCTGATAGAATATGGGGATTTGGCCCGTGATAACAGTTGATTCTGGAGCTGTCTGTGTAGCAACAAGCCATTTCCTGCACAGAGAGCCATTAGGACGCCACCCAAACATCCCACCCCCGTCTGTCACCCACCATGCTCCTGTGTTCCTCTGCAGATGTGCACGTATATGCCGCACATAGAGTGGAGAGGGGGAGGGGGGGGGCGGGGGGTGAGCATGTGTGCTGCTCTCCTTTCTACCCCTCCTCAACCCCGGGGCAGTCCCCCCACCCCACTCCGAGGGGGGAGAATGTGCATTCATTGGAATGGAGGCTGAGATGGCAGGGGGGGGGGGGGGGGGGGTGATTGAGTATGCTGCCTGCAGAAGAAAAAAGGGAAACAGAAAGAAGAGGAGAGGGGGAGGGGTGGGCTGCCTTGTGTTTAAAACAAGAGGGAAAGGGGGAGGAGGAGAGGAGAGGAGCAGACAGGCAGGAGAGGAGGTTCAGGGGTAGAGGTCAGGGGAGGCTGGCTGGCTGGCTGGCTGGCGCCGTGGCTGGGTTGTGTCTGTGGGTAGGCGGGCTTGAGCTGAGCTAATAACAGCTTGTGTTCGAGGATTAGCTTGAGACACATTCATGTAAATAACATGCCTGTTTGTTACTCTTATTTATATATACATACATATATATATATATATATATATATATATATATATATATATATATATATATATATATATATATATATATATATATATATATATATACATACACTTATTGACTTTGCTCACAACTTTTAGGAATATCTGCTAATAGATCGTTTGCGTGTTTTTCGAGTTTTTTCATCTAAGAGGTGTTTTGCATCTTTTGACGGTAATGCTGACGTCCCACGACTTTAGACAAAGCCCACTACATACTCGTTCTGTTGTTTAACACGTTATCAGTAGCTTCATGGCTTCATGCAAGTAGGACTTGATCCAGATGTGTTAAAGATATAATAAAGTGGTTGAAAGTTAAGGACTGTTCTGCAGCATCATGTAGTATCCAGGAGTACAAATCCAGACATGTATGTATATTCAGATTTGCAAGTTACTACTTCCAACAGTGCGTTTGAAGCAAATATTGGAGGTTGTTTATAGGTAGCGGGTGGTACCAGCTGGCCTTGTGCTGCCTCGAATAAATTTCCAAGATGCAATGTGGTGTATTAAATACTGTGTATACATTGGTGCAAGTGCTAACAGTATTCACCATGCACAACAGTCAGCTGTTGAGAGCAGACTTGCCATCATTTGTGCCAGTTCCTTTAAGATCCAGACTGTTGCTTAGCATGTTTTTCTGCACACACAACACACACACACAGAGTAAAGTACAGTAATACTGTACATATTCTGCTCTAAAGGCTTTAACTGTGACTACACTGGTTTTGTATTCAAAAGTTTGTTAAGGCACAGAAGGATACGGCTTAGGTGGTTAATTCTATTATGCGGGGTCAAAGGACTTGAGATGATTAGCTTTGGCCTTGGAGCGAATGTCCTCCATGGAAACTAGCCTGTGTAGGTAGCTGTATATAATTTGCAGAAAGCAAGACAAAGGAAGCGATGGAGACATGATGAAGGACAGAGACAGAGAGGCTGTGCAGTCTGGTGGACGGTCAGATCCCCGTGGTGGGCTATAGGGCAACAATATCATTTATTTATTGTATTACTACACAGCATACGTTACATTTAAACTGCTATTTCCCCTCATCCAAAACATAAATGAATAAAACTAAATGATGACTGGTCCATTCACTGCATGCCAAATGTATTTTTTAAACAGAGAGTGGTGCAGTGCTCATTTCACTTAAAGGTAGCATCACAGATCTGTTTTGAGCAAATATTCTCTGGTCTAGCTCAGCTCAAGCCCGCTAACGACAACGTCGCCTCACTTCCTCCTCTGCTCCGTGTGTGGAGAGCCAGTGGCAATGTCTCGGGGTGCTCGATCTATAATCTGGCTGCTTAATGTAGAGATTACAAGTTTAATGCGTTTTGGGGGAATAGCAGTGCTGCACTGCTGACGGGAGAGGAAACACTGGAACTATAGCTTCTCAACTGATATACTGTGCACTTTAGCAATATGCAAACAAGCTCTCCGTAAAGACAGACCGCGGAGACAATTTAATAGTCATAAATCAGTGTGAGGCAGACTTGACTTTACCTGACCCCATTTTTTTAAAAGTTGGTCTGGATTTGAGTTTATGTCGAAGACATGCACGAGAGAAAGGGAAAGGAGCAGAGATATAGAGATAGCTTGGGAGATTGAGAGAGAAATATCCATGCTGAGACATTTTGAATGCACACACATACACACACACATACACAGGGCCATCGGCGGAGGTAGTATGCTGAGTGTGCACATGGCGTCTTTGTGTGATGGAGACGAGCTCCGGTTTGTTGATTTAAGGTAATGGCTTCCAGTTGTCTCAGTCAGGACACACACACCGGGGCAAAGGTCAACGGTTGAGCTGTATGTTTGTTGGTAGCGTCTCTTGCATAATGTGTGTGAAGGTTTCCGGATTGTTAAAGTGTGCCCGCTCTGTAATGCAGGATGCAAAGTTCTTTATAGCTCGTGGTTTAAGGGGAGGGAATGAGCAGAAGGGGGTGAGAGGGTCAAACACTGGAAAGATTGTTGAGTTATTGCGCGTGACTTCTTCACTCGTCTTTCTGCACCAAGCACGTCTTCATTATTAGCTCATAATGCATGGACGCTTATCCTACAGTTGCACTCTGGGTAGGAGCAGCTCCCCAATCTTTAAAATGTGAACCACAGAAAATAGAACGTATACTGATTCCCATAAACACACACACATGACTTTGGCCAGGCCCTGTGTATTTACTGTACTCTGTAATTGTGCGAAGAACGTGCAGTCTCTTTGAAGGTTTCTGCTCTCCTTTTTGTTTTTCTCTTTATTTGTTTATTTGAGAAGTTTCTCATGAAGTAACGTGGCCCTGCCCAGCTTGTCATTGTTTCCAGCATGTCAAGTTCTTTGTTGGAAGTTTGTGCGTGAAGCTGAGAGTACATGCCTGGGACCACAGTCCAAAGTAGATGCAGGTTGGGTTTTTCATGTGTGTGTGCGTGTGCGTGTGTGTGCCTGCGATCCTTTTGAATGAAAAGTTGAGTTTTGCTCGCTTAATGGGATAATGTTGATTTACTCCGGGGCTGCACATATGAGGAAGTGAAATCATGTGTTCCAATTTTTATGTTGTGATAAGTCAACAAGTAATGACTTTTTTAATCTTATCAAATGCTTTGCCTAACAAATGGGCGGCTTTGCACGTTCTGCAGAAGCCAAGCAATATAATAAATATGGGTAAAACAGCAAGCCACACAAGTTAAACTCATCTGACTCCAGTGGTCGGGTTAGTACACGAACGCTGTTCGATACCATCACACCCTCTGGACCCCTCTGTCCTATCTTCTATTCCTGCATGTTTTCCCCTCTTCTATTCTTTATACCCAACCTATTGCCTTGTATTTTCTCACCTGTCTTCCTCTTCTTTTCCTGTCCTTGCTTTCTCTCCTGCGTGTCACATCGGCTGTCTCTTTAACTACGTTCCACGCTGAACCCTGACCCCTCTCACTTGTGTAATGTCCATGATAACTGTGCTTTTTTTGTGTGTGAGCGCATGTGTGTCTCACAATGTCTCTCGCTCCACTTCTTCTCAATACACAAGTCCCAAGTCACAGCTGAGCCACACAGGAGTTCATTTATTTGGTAAGATCCAGTTGACACTTTCTAATTTGCTACTATCACCAGCCTCATTTTCTGTCTAATGCCATTTGCATGCTTTCCTTTTGATTGCGTTCCAGCAGAATATTTTACATGTACGCGGAGACATAATGTCATCTGTGCAATTGTGTTAGTCAGGCATTTGTAGAAATAGCAGGTGTGCAGTAGGTGTGTGTATATAAAATAGTGTGTGAGAAATCAAAGCTGCATCGGCCTCGAAGCGTTTAAGAGGATATCTGTGTCTCTGCATGAGTCTGGAGGGCAGCGGGGGCACTGTAACCTTTATGGGTCCTGGTTGTGTGTGTGTGTGTGTGCGTGTGTGCGTGTGCGTGCGTGTGCGTGCGTGTTTTCTTTCCCCCAGACTGGTAACATGATCTGTCTCGAGGAGTTGAGCCCTCCATCCCTCCGCTGTCTGTCGGCACCCTGCCTCTCCTTTCCTCTCTCTTATATCTTCCCCTATCCGTTCACAGCCTCCCCCTTTTCCTGTCCCTCTTTCTTCCTCCCAACCATAAACTTGTAAATCTCAAATGTCACTCAAAACCTAGAAATACATCTGTTCAAAACCTCAACTCTTTTTGCATATTTCTATCGCTCAAGCACACAGACACACACACACACACACACACACACACACACACACACACACACAAACACTCACTGTAATCAGATGGCTTTGATTGCAAAGATCAGAGAGGGGAGAAGTAGATGGGTGCGTGTGTTTGTGGGGGCGGGGATCAGTGTAGGTGATGTAATTGATTTTCTCTGTGTCCTTTGTTTGACCAGTGTCAGATGTCCCTCTGGAAGCTGTCTATACTGCACTGATAACAGAGGTTATGGTATATGTAGCTTGCATGTGGGTTGGGTGTGGCGGGGTGATGCGGAAGGTTACGAGACAGAAATCCAGTGGGAGAGTCGGCCTAGCACTGATATTTAAATTCCAAGTTTCACTGTGTCTCCTCAGTGGGTCAAGAAGTAATCTTCTTCCCTCTGCCTCCGTTCGACTGAACCAAAAAGACTATGACCCTCAATAGATTCTTGAGGCATCAAAAAAGCGGTTCCAGTGGCTTTGGGAGTTTAATAAGAACTCAGCTGTTGATCATAGGCCAACATGTGTAAGTGGTTTTAATATATTAGAGCAGCAGTGGGGTTCTAATGAGTGTTACAGCCCAAACTGGAGTCCTCTACCCCCCCAGTACTGCAAGATTTTCTTACTATTTGTTTCTTCTCATACAGACAGAACGACTGGACAAGTTTTATCCAAAGCTTCCAATCCAGCGGGAGCTTCAAACACCGGACTGAGCATGCACTACGTTGCGTGCCATATGGCGGCTGTATTAGCCCACACAGTGTAAACACAGCTGGCTGCATGGGTGAACAGCAGTCTGCCTGCAGATACAGAAAGGAGGATGTGAGGATGTGATCCTCCTAATAGGAGGATCACATTCACCGCAAGTACATTAATATGGCCATTAGACACATTGGGATTCAAGATGTGTTCTTTGTAAGGCACATTAGTGCGGCCTGATAGCCAGACTATTAGAGATGTTGGCCGGGTGATTATTGAGAGTCCCCGAGCCTGCGCGCCTTACTTTGCTTCAGGCTGTTGGGATTCTTTTTTTTTTTATTGTGATGACATTTTTTTGTGAAACTTAAAAACGCATTCCGTCATGAAAAGACAAAGCATACTCTTTTGAAATGGTTCAGTCACTGTACACACAGAATGTGTGCAGGTGCCATACTTATTTATTGTTCCTTATGGTCGCCTGAACCAAAGACACAAAGTGGCAGATAAAGCACAGTGGAAAGGGCAGGCGCTGAACATTGCACATCATAAATAAAATGTCAGAAACACTGGCGCATGCTAGCCAGTGCTCAGGGTGGCGTGAAATCTGCTCCCCCACCCCCTCCTTTCTTATCTTCCCTCCCTATCACGCTCGCTTGCTCTTTGTGTGTGTGTGTGTGTGTGTGTGTGTGTGTGTGTGTGTGTGTGTGTGTGTGTGTGTGTGTGTGTGTGTGTGTGTGTGTGTGTGTGTGTGTGTGTGTGTGTGTGTGTGTGTGTGTGTGTGTGTGTGTGTGTGTGTGTGTGTGTGTGTGTGTGTGTGTGTGTGTGTGTGTGCGTGTGTGTGCGTGTATGTATGTGCAGGGTAATTGAGGTGTGTGACCTTGCTGTAGGCCTGGCAGGTGTGAAGGAAGCAGGGGATGAGATGAATGTGGGGGGGGGGGGGGGCTGAAGACATGGGAGGATGGATGGAGGGCTCTGCTGTTATATGTTGGCAGACTGATGTCTGCATATATATGTATGCTAATGTTTGACATTCTGTAGTGAAAAGAAATACAACTGATACTGTGTGTGTGGGTGGAAGCACATTCTTCTGCTGTAAGGTTGTGTGTGCTTGTGCGCGCGCTTGCGTGATGAAGCAGGCGGATGACATACATCACTTACTATAAGCTACAATGTGTGCATCTGAATAAAAATCAGCAGTGAAACAATCAGAAAATAACTTGTTTTCCCTCTCTTCTACCGTTCGCCTTTTCAGTTTGCTCTCACAATCTCTCTCTTTGCTCTTTTTGCCTAAATTGGTCCTAAATCTATATTCAAGTTCTTCCTTGTTTTATCAATGAAGTTGTACAATGTTAAAGCATCAGCGCTGTGTGTGTGTGCGTTTGACCAATCAGTATTGTACCAATTTTAGAACCAGGTCCCTGCAGTCAAAATGCAATGAGTTCCTCTTCAGGCATGCACCCCTTCACAGTAATCTGACGACAACTCAACATGACAGGCTCATGTCTGAATAAGTACCCTCGTCACGTGCCCCTAAAAGTCATGACAGCAATCGTATAGGTCAGACCGAATACCATATCGGTAACGCAGTCAACATGGCATAATCATACTTACAAACAACCGTAGTATTAATCAGACCAACAGTCTCTCCCTACAGTGGACGAATCAGTAGAAACCCGTTACATGCAGAATGTGAGCTAACAGGAATTGAACAAGTCCGTTATCCCAGTAAAACCCATGAGGGAACTGGGGTGGTTTAGAAGATGTTACTGAGCCTCAAAGATGTTCAGCTAGGAAGCTTTCAGAGCTGAGGGACTCCAGGAGCCCAGTCCCTTCCTTGAGTCCCTTCATACATGTTCCACACATGTGCAGTTGGCATTAAGAACCTTCTTCAGGATCTGCCTGTATATGATCTCATCCCCTTGAATTTGTTAAAAGACTCGCAGCTGCATTTTGCAGCAGGTTGAGAGCAGTTATAATAATTATGTTCTAAAAATGATGAATTGGCGTTACGTGCAGCTCTTTTAACATGAAAAGACACGTTTTTCATCGCCACACTGAGTCGGCCATAAGAACAGTGTGGAAACAGAGCAGTGAGCTCTTACACTCCTACCCCATCCCCCTCCGCTTCCTCTCCTCCTCTGGCTCTCTAAACCCGCCTCCCCCCCTGCTCTCTGCACAGTAGCACAGTGCATCTGTGTCATGTCACTGAGTTCTGTCGTCCCGAAGTAACCCACCACCCCCCACCCTCCCATACCAGTGCAATCTCTCTCTTTCTCTCTCTCTCTCTCTCTGTCCTTGTGTGGCTCACTGTCATTCCCGATCTCTTCATCTTCCTTCCCTCCGCCTCGCTCCATTCTGCTTTCTCCTTAAAGAGTCTCCCTCTCTTGCCTGTCCATGTCATCCTCTCTTTCTCTATACGTATTGTGTGTCAATCATTTAATATCTCCCTCCGTCTCTCTCTCCTCATCGTGCAACACAAACACACATCATTGCTCATTGCTCCCTCACTGTCCTTCCCCTCTCCCATGAGGCATACACAAACATAAAACTGTCTTGGTGCATACATTAATAGATCCAAGCTCCTAAGCTGGCTGCTGCATGCATAATCTATCTGCTCATACAGAACGTGAAGTGTGTGTGTGTGTGTGTGTGTGTGTGTGTGTGTGTGTGTGTGTGTGTGTGTGTGTGTGTGTGTGTGTGTGTGTGTGTGTGTGTGTGTGTGTGTGTGTGTGTGTGTGTGTGTGTGTGTGTGTGTGTGTGTGTGTGTGTGTGTGTGTGTGTGTGTGTGTGTGTGTGTGTGTGTGTGTGTGTGTGTGTGTGTGTGTGTGTGTGTGTGTGTGTGTGTGTGTGTGTGTGTGTGTGTGTGTGTGTGTATTTGAGGCCTGAGGCTCCTCCCTCCAGAGAGAGACAGACAGGTGTGGACCAGATTGAGTTCCGCCTCATTTCCTCTGCCCTTTGCAGCTGGTCAAGGACACACACACACAGGCATGTCTTGGACACATGGTCATGCACACACACACACACCACTTTTCAAATACAAGGACATGCATACTGCACACACCTCAAATACAGACACAATGCAAGATGTAAAAGGATCCAATGCAACATTAGTACAAACGTGTGTGAATTCCAAGGGGAGAGGGTTACAGGAATGATTACAACACCATTGGCAGAGTATTTCCAGTGTATCCGTCCCCAGTATGAAGTTGTTTAAATCCCTCCCACTGCATGTTATATTCATACTGTATCTAAAACACACACACATACATACCTACACACAGCGTGGTTATTTATATTTGACATGACAGCGCTTCTATTGGCCATTCATTTTTCATGCTGGTATCAGATGTATCAACACCAGAAAAACATTATAATCATGGCACACACTTGTGAACACACACACACACACACACAAACACTTGCCGCTGACATCAGCAGCTCTTGTGCTGATGTCAAGGCACAATTTTACAAGACCCTGGAGAGCTGGTCGTTGGCCATCAAAAAAATTCGCCCACGTTTTTTCCCCCCACTTTAATTTGTCATTATTCTTTTTATGGCATTTAGCGGATTTGTTTAACACGCAACAATAGAGTGATACTGCAATCGGGGGCAACTGAGGCTCAGTTTTAGAGCAGTACAAGTCCGTCCATCCATTTACAATATTACAATCTTTTCAATTCAAATAAAACAAAACTTCCCCCACTGAGATTTCCAATATAATAGAATGTGGTAGAAAATTATTACGTAACATTTCTTTCCAATGTGGATAGAAAGGAACCCCAGATTATTTTGAAGCTCGGTGAGATTATTTAACTTTCATCTGTCTCGTATGTTATTCAGCTTAGTTCTGGTGAGACAGAGGATGTGAAACGTTTCTCCTCCTCACCATGAAATAGATTTCTATAGAGCTTCTCTGTTTTTTATCTGTTCTGCTTTCTGTCTCTTCGCTTGACTTAATTACTTAAAAAAAAAAAATTCTTGTTATGGATATATATATATATATATATATATATATATATATATATATATATATATATATATATGTGTGTGCACACAAATTATACACATGCGTCTGTTGTGTGAGCGTATGTGCGTGCACATGCGCATTTGTGCTTGTGCCTGTCTGCCTGTCTGCTCTGGCGCCTACCCAGTGCAGGAAGTGTGTGGTCACAGTGTCTGGAGGGCAGCCAGAAGCCCTCCCTCCCCTTTAAATGCTCAAAAACTTTGCCTTTAGGCCTAGGTAGGCAGTCACCATACAGACACGGAGGAGAAGTGCGCGTGTGCGTGTGCGTGTGTGTGTGCGTGTGTGTGTGTGTGTGTGTGTGTGGTCCTGTAAAGACTGCACCATGTGGGGCTAACGTGTGCCACAGCAGATAAAGAAGTCTTTGTGAACAGATGCAGAAGATGCAGCTCAAACTACACACACACCTATACAAACACACTCTACTGCTCTTTCACATGCCGTTTCTCAGCTCACTTTCACTCTCAATAGATCGTTATTAAACTCAACCAGTGTGGCTGGTTGCAAACCAAAGATTGTCATTGTTTTATATTCTATGAGATATGAACTCATCACTGCGTTGTGACTTTAAAGGCCTGAGTCAGTCTTTTTGTTATGTGACGGTAAATGGCATTGTGCAACTGGATAGTACAGTTTAGCACCTCTTCCTTGGTATGTGGGCTCGGCGGGGCTTGTCTGACCACTCTCCAACTTTGTTACACGCACATAGTGCCAGAGACAGTATGCCTGCAGCCTTAAACACACCTTGCTCATGAACTCCACTTATTCCCTCTTCATATTGCACACACACACACACACACACACAGAGGGTTAGGAAAGTGCTGTTGTTATGACTGATTATCGGTCCCACCACTGATCACCCTCAACAAAACAATCACTTTACTTTCTTCTTTTTCCAATGTGTTGTACTTTGGTTAAGCTTCCATAAAGGTGGTGCCTCAGGCCACATTTGTGTGTGTGTGCGTGTGCGTGTGCGTGTGCGTGTGCGTGCGAAGCGAGTTTAGGCATGTTGGCTGCCTGCTCATTCTGATGTCATAAGCATCAGCGATCAGCCCGGTTGCTTTCTTTCATGTTTATCTTGCATTAAAAGGTTTTATTAGGCATGGGGTTGACAAGTCTTCAGGGTTTGACGGCAAAGCCAAGTTTAATTATGGAGGATTGACTTCACAAGACAAAAAAGAAAGGACAGTGAGGGAAAAACAGCACATGACAATTGTTAAAAGGGTTATGTTCATTATATTCATTTGCACACGCTTGGCCAAACATCTTTCACGCAAACTCTCTTGCACACACATAATCACACTTGATTTTGGCAGTAGCCAAAGTCGGCTGCTTTCATTAGCATCTGTCTAGACACAATGTATTACTCTTCATTCTTGTCTCCTGCTCTGTCTGTCTGTCTTCCTATTTGGCTGCTTCTGGACTCACGGCTGCTGTTTTTTTTTTAAGACACTTTTGTGTGAGTGTGTGTGCGCGTGGGTGGTGGCTCTAGTCGGTGATTCTGTCTATCACCCTCCTCCTCTTTGAGTGGGTGTCATTTTCCTGCGTTACCCCAAAGAGGAAGTCTGTCTGTCTGTCTCGTCTATCCATTCGTTTGTAGCATTTGTGCATTTGTGGGAGTCGGAGTGGGTGTGACGGTTGTGGGCCAGGCATGGTTTTGACCATGACCTTTTACTGAAGCCATGTGGCAGAAGTTCACCAAGCCAAGCAGCCCCGACCACACTCAACATGACACTCCTTCTCGCTGTCTGTAGCCCTGCCAGCTCTGGCCTCGCGAACGCATGCACGTGTGGCAGATGTGACAGAAAACAGACCTGCTGCTTCTTCAATGCATACACACACAAAATAATGCTTTCTGCACTCATTTAAAATCCAGTTTATTGGTCTGAGTAGCGTGACATTTGATATAATAGCAAAAGGTTGTTTTTTTTTAAATAGCAACACATCCAACAAAAAAAATGCAAAGACAGACGAATGCCTATTTGTCATTGCTTTACTGTATAATTAACCACCAAAGAGGGGAAGTAACCACCGCCTGTCATTCAAACAACTTAAACAATATAATCCTCCTACAAATGTCCTTATCTGCCCGCATCCTGATCTCACACACAAGTTCAGGATGCGGTGTAACAGCATTCCAAGGAGATCTGAAGTTGTTCACAAAACAAAGTGTCCACGCTCACGATGAGCTCCTTGATGCATGCTGAATAGCGCTTGTGTTGTAGTATCCGCCCCCAGGCTGCTGACGCTTTATTGAAGGATTTAACGTGTTCTGAGGGACCACCTTTAAATACACAACAGCTGACAAATGGCCATGGCCCAGAGGCACACAGGAAAACAGTGAATGTAGACTTAAAGGCACTGAAGAAAACTGCCATTTACCACCAGTCCTGCAGCAGCCAGCTGTGTCTGTGCGTGTGCATGTATGTGTGTGTGTGTGTGTGTGTGTGTGTGTGTGTGTATGTGTGCAGGTATGAAGCTTGTTGCCCTAACTTGAACAGACCTAGTGAATCACTAGTGACTAAAGGCTCGAGCAGCCCAATTATGGCTACTCTACTCACGCCATGCAGGCACAAACACGCTGAGGTGTGTGTGGGTTTTTGGCATTGGGTTAATGCCAAAAGCTGATTTTTACTGTTTACGGTCAGTATTTACAACACACAGCAAGTCTGTGCATTTGCATCAATTGGACTGCGTTGCACGTGTACAGCATGTGTACAATTTCTTCGCGCATGTTCAAATGTGTGCGTGTGTTTAGGGTTTGGAATACATGGGTGTGCCTTTACTGTCTGGTGTTTCTGAGACAATAGCACATTTGACGGTTAAATGTTTTCTCAGGAGAGACTGTGTGTGTTTGCCTAATGACCTGGAGGACTGTGTGTTTTCTCAAGGTGTTTCTTTTCCATCAGTGCACCTAGGTCCTCGGAGTGTATCATTTATATACCATATATATATATATGTATATATATATATATATATATATATATATATATAGTGGAAGCCAATGGTCCGAGTGCGTACCACATGATCTCCATGTCCCTGAGATTGTACCAGCCAGAGACCTTTGATGCATGTCATACTTCTCTCTCGCCCGCCTGTCTGCCTTTTCACTGGTGACTGTCGAATAATAGTGAAAATTCCAAAAATGACAAACCGTAAAAATAATAGATTTTTGGTTAACAAGGCTGTTTTAACTGAAACTTTGCACACATTCAGGTGTGCGGATATATATTTTTGAAATCCTGATACAGTAATACTGAAACACAAGCGGTAAATCTGTATTCCATCAAGCGTAAGACAGCATAACAGTTGAACCTGACCCGATGCTTGCTGTAACTCCAGCAAGCATCGGGTCAGCAACTCACTGCATTGGCCATTTCTTAGTAACATGAACTGCATATGTCTACTGTCAACATTCTGTTGTCAAATTGTGTCTTCTAACAGTGCCTTTAGCCACATACTTTCGGATCCCCCTGCGTTTACATGCCGGGCCGTTTGTTCTGAATGCCAGGTTCGACGACTTTGCACAATTCTAACAATAAATTCTCTCCTTTCCCCCTTCAAACCAGCCCTATTCTGTTTTCACTCTCTCCTTATCTCTCTCAACCTATGCCGGCTTTTCCTCCTTTTTCATCTTTTGTCCAGCTCAAGGACTTTACTCCATCCTCCTCCTCCTCCTCCTCCTCCTCCCCCCATTCCTCTCAGCCTCCACCTCTGAGCAGAGTCTGCATTGCTCCACCCCTCTGCCTCTGTCCCTGTGCTGGTTAATGTCAAAGGGAGGTGCTCCCACGGGTTAACCTTTACAGAAAAAATGATAAAGACTGCTTTCTGTATCTTTCTATCTGTTGATCGCTCAGCCATTCATTGTCTCTCTCGTGATCTCTCTCACATCGTCTTTATCTAGCTCTCTTTTTCTTTACAAGTACAAACATTTTATTTCATTACCTTTTGTTCTAAATTTGTATTTCCTTTATGCCTTGCCCTACCTCCCTATTCACCCTCTCAATTTTGTTATCTCTCTCTCTTTCTCTCTGTCTGTCTCTCTCTCTCTTTAACTGTCTCTTTATCTTCGAACCCTCCCCCTCTTTCACTGCCCACAGTCCTGATATCGATCAAGGTCAAATAATGATGTCAAAGCTAGTGATGTTTATTCGATGTGTCAGAAGGAATATTGTACACCCCGGCAACAATTCAGCCTCCAACACAAACACTTGCTTTCTCTGGCATGCCTTCTTTTAAGGTGGACCTGCTCACCCACATTCTTCCTCACCCACCTACTTACACACACACATATACAGCCAGTCCACCTTCACAGTGTGGCCAGCTGTGGCCCTTTAGGGGGTGTGACCTTTGACCTGGAGTTCAAAGGTTTGGGGCCTTAACCACCAGGCTGCAAGATCAGGGAAGACTGAGCCAGCTATATTTGACTCGTATTGACACAACTGTCTCACACACACACACAAGCTGCCTTAGGCTATGTATAATGCGTTGTTTCTGTGTATACAATCTCAATAGAGAAACATATGGAAGCCGCCAAGAATGGGTATGTTTTATGTTGCAACCCTGTAGGTAGAAGATCAGCGCAAGAGAAAGAAAGTCAGGGGAAGAAAATAGAAGAATGAGTCGGGAAAGATGAGAGCAAAGAAAGAGAGCGTGTTTTAGCTTTGTTTTGTGGAATCTGACACCAAATTCATCCATGTTTCATAAGTAGATCATTTACTGTGCTGTTCGATGCTGACACCTTAGCATGGTCATTGACCAACAGTACAGACACACAAAATGTTTTTTATCATATTCCTGACAAAGCAAAAATAACACAGTGTCTTTGAGACTTTAGGTCAAAGGTCACTTTGATGTTACAGAGGGAGAGAGGAGGGAAGAGGGGACAGGCTGATGGGTTGGCATGAAGTGTGAGGCGGTGATATTTATGTTGCAGCAAGTGTCAACCATGACCATTTGTTAAAAGGGCCCATTCTTAGTCTATAAGAGAGCGAGTAAAGTGTGCGTCAACTTATTCCCCTCTTTCCCTGTTTATCGGTCTGTGTGGTGCATTTGTGTGTAACCATGTCCGGTTTAGTGTTTGAGCACCAATCACAGGTGCTGTGTGTTCTCAGGGTGCAAGTGGAGGTGTGTGTGTGGGAGGGGGGGTGAGTGAGTGTGTGCGTTTTGGGGGCGTGGAGGAACAACAGAGTGCCACCTGTTCTCAGTCATGAGGCCCAGTACTGACACCGTGAATCACCGAACAGGCAGCACATAAGGAACACACACACACACACACACAGATGGCCACAGCGCTGGTCCAGGGCCTGCTGTGTATTTTGGCTGACACACACACAGACACATACATTTCATAAGCCACACTGAGTTACATACCGACAACATCATGACCACAGAACAGCGGGCAAACATTGCATAAGCATGATAAAACAAGCGTCTGGAATAAAAAACTGTTCTGGTTGTCTTGTGCGAGCAGAAGAAGGTGTTGATCTTTTAACCCTTGACTAAAGCGCTGATGAATTGCTGACCGCTGCTTCAACTCACATTGGAATGTCACAGACATGTTTGACCTAGACAAAAGGGGAATATAGAAACACTCTATTGTCCCCAACACACATCAGTGCAGACAAATAATAATAATAAAACACAGATTTCTGGGAAAAGACCCAAAATATGGCAGAATATACTTTGTTGACCAATAAAGAAACAGTATTCAATGAAGTTGTGTCCAGCTCCCGCCCGCTGTTGTGGTTTACAGTGTTCAACCTCTAGGCTGACCTTTCTTCCTCCATGTTGTGGTTTCAGGAGGTGGGAGGTGTCATGGTGACCTGCTAAACAAGACAGACTACATTACCCATGATCACCAGGTAAGAATCTCTTTTAGCCTACTGCTGACACAGTTCCCTCTCCCCTGGTTGCATCTTCCCGTCACTTCTTGCATCCCCAAACACACAACGCCGCCTACATGTACACACACTGCAGTGCTCATTGTATGCTTTTATAATAAGGATTTACTGACTTCAAAATACTATTAAAGTTGTGTGGTTTTTCGATTGTTTTGTCCACCCTCTGCATTTAGATAGTAATAACGGGTAAAACCGAAGTACATTCAGCACATACAAGTATGTACACACACTCACACACATGCTCCATTGTGTAGTATAGGCTACAGGTAGGGAACAGGGTGAGATGTGTCAAAAGAGAGTGAGTAAGACAGGAGTAGTAGTAAAACAAAGAGAGAGTGCATTCATTCAAGGAATGAGTGTGTTGTGAAATCATGGGTGTGAATGGACCGCTGCTGCTTTTTACAATCTCTCACACACAAAATCAACTATTCCTTTGAATATTGTGTGCGTGCGCATGTGTGGTCTTTTGTAAGTCCTCAGAGTTGTGTTATTTTAGACCTCCGAGTCAGATATCAAACTCTCTGCTCTTAAAAAGAAAGAAAAAGGTCAATAATTTGCCCTTTCTGCCAGCAACAAGCATTCGAGCAAAACGCGTGTCGTAGTAAGTGTGTAGTAGATTTTGGATACCAGAAAGATGGTCACATTAGTCTAGACTGGCATGTTAGAAATATACATAACTGTTACTGTTGTGGTATAATTAGAGCTGAAATGATTTGAAGATATTAGTGAACTATATATGAATATATTTTTTATCAAAAAGACCACATATTCCCTGGTTCACGGCTCTTAAGTGTCTTGCAAATGTTCCAGACATCAAACGATTATGTGGATAATTGAGAGAATAATCGTCAGGTTAATAATTATCGAAAATAATTATTAGTTGCTACTTATCACAATTGGCCTGGGGATTCTTAAAGTAATACTTCATTCATCCAGATTTAATTTTAGCAAAAGCATCTGTCCTTGAGATACCAGACAATGCTCTAAACAACAACAAAGCAACACATTTATATGACATTACATTTAGCTGACGCTTTTATCCAAAGCGACTTACAATCATAGACCGTAGACACAGTTGCAGGGAGCAATTCAGTTAAGTGTCTTGCTCAAGGAAACATTGACTAGGGCGGGCCTTGAGTGGGGATCGAACACCGATCCTCTGAACCACTGGGACCCACAGCCGCCCTTTCATTTCAATCAGTGTTTGCATTTTTTATTATGAGTGTACATGAAAGATTTTCACACCCTCCACAACAAGTAGAGTAGTGATAGGTATGGTTGTTCTACTACTACTGATTACTATGTAGTTAAAAGTACTAAAGTTACTAAATCACATTCAATTCCATGTCAATTGTCACATCTCAAGCTCATGTCCACGCTTGTCAATGTTTTCGGCTTGTTTTAACTCCACATAGTGTGAGTTAAAATTATTATTCTTTATTACCAATGATGATTCTACCAACCAGGGACACATGAATGATTTTTGGTGTCCATGCTTTTGGCTTTTAAGAGAAACATTGACATAATTAGACGATGTCCTGAAAACGTGATGTATTCCTTTAAGAGCCATCTGAGCTTGTTAAGCTCCTCTAAGTGGAGTTTGCTTTTCACGATGTCTAACTTTGGGATAGTGAGTATGTTGAGCAGGACTGGAGCGCTTAGCTTATCATAGAGCTACAGTCAGGATTAGCCAGTTGTTTGAGGAACTAGACGGAAAGCCGGGCTCCCTGTCGGCCCCTCTCCCCTTGAATACGGGCCCTAATTATTAGAGCTGTAGCGCTCCGTTTCAGCTGGCTACATTGAGGCTATATGTGGGTGTGCTTAAGCCAGGCAGTCTGTCTGACTGCCTGTGTGGCTCTGTCTCCTTGTGGTGTGAGTATGTGCGTGGAGGTGATTATTATCGTGTCTGTCGGTCTCTCGTGTACCCAAAAGGCTGACTCACAGTATGCGACATTCGTACACACACACAGTCCCACACACAGTCCTACATATCGGAGGCTGAGAAGCACCATCTGTACCAGGGACAAAGTCTCCTACAGAGCACACACACACACGACACACACTCACTCATGCTTACTTTCTCTTTTCTACTGCTGCTGTGTATGAACCTCATCAGTATTACGCACTGTCTGTTTATTATTTGTTATGTGTTTGTGTGGTTGATATGACAGGAATTTGGGGGCTTGTACCCATGGGAGAACTGCTAAACTAAATGTGTGTATGTATATATGTGTGTATGTATGTATGTATGTATGTATGTATGTATATATGTATGTGTATATATATATATATATATATATATATATATATATATATATATATACACGAGTGTGAGAACAGAGCCGTCCTTGTCCCCAATCTCTTTAATTACACACGTCTGCCTCCATTCAACACATGAATACAGGATAGCATATGAGCCGCAGGAACTTAAACACAGTGCTTCACAAATCATGTTCCCTTATTGTCCATTCCTGCTGCTCACACACAATCACACACACACTTGGGAACCATGAGACAGACTGTACTGCTTCGGCTTCCCTTGTTTTGGGAGAGGAAGGATGGGAATTGAGCTCAGACACACATTTAATATTCTCAGACTCTTATTATATACATTATAATGTGTGTGTGTGTGTGTGTGTGTGTGTGTGTGTGTGTGTGTGTGTGTGTGTGTGTGTGTGTGTGTGTGTGTGTGTGTGTGTGTGTGTGTGTGTGTGTGTGTGTGTGTGTGTGTGTGTGTGGTATACTAATGCCCACATCAATCAGCAATCCTCTTCCTGTTCAATTTTGAGAACTAATGGTCTTCCACCACACTCTTCAAAGTGTTATCACACGCACACACACACTTTGACACACACACATTCACACATAAAAACATGAAAAGTCACACAGTTGAGACAATCCACACACCTAATGGAAGATATGGTGTAATATTATCATGCACTGAGGGCAATAGGAGAATGCAATACAATTTAAGATGAAAACAAAACCAAAAACATAACTCCATATACACCCTCAAAGAAACAAGCAGCATGAGCAGCATAACATTTGCATAAATAGTACTGATGGGCTATTTTTGTGCAGGATAGACCAGTGCAGAAATAGACTGGACAAAATACGTTATGAGACGCACATAATATATAGCCTACACACAGAATGCACTGGTTTAAAACTCCATGATGGGTAATTAAGGACTGCGGCCATTCAGGGTATAATAGCTTCCAGATGATGTTATGAAAAGTCTTTCCAGCTGACTTGATGTATTCTAATGCACATACTGATTATTAAATTCAGGGTGCAGGTTTTCTGCGTATGTAATTACATCATATGGGATTTAATGACCTTAACAGTTTTCTTACAGAAATGTCCGACGTATCGTCGTGCTGGGACTTTCTCAGCTGCTACACGCTTTTGTTCAGTCTCTGAGAAATTAAAGCTTTTTTACTTTTGCAGGCACAATAGCAGCTGCTAATAGTTCCATTTTGGCCAACACACTTTAAAGAGTTGCAGTGAGGATACTTGTTACTGTATGAACTGGATCCGTCCCAAGAGGCTACTGGTTTCTCCACACAGTGAAAACAAAACATCCATATACAAGCACGCTGCCTTTCAGTGTCATAAAGACCCCCACTGTGCTGCATCCCTCCTCTTTCGCAACACAAAAACACATTATTGAACATTCATTGTCACTTGACAATAGACTCCAGATCCACCCTGGCACATACCACACATGCCATCCACTTACTTCATTAGGGGTGTGAATCGGGCACACACACACACACACACACACATCTCTTGTCACTCTTCAATGCATACTAAAAGAAGTAGAAATGCCTTCAGTTATCTGAAAATGGACTGTGAGTAACCTGTTTTGATAAGAGAAAGAAGAAACAGACAGTGAGAGCCATCACTGATTTGTACTGAGGCATATAGGTTTCATTATGTTCCGATTGTATTGTATTGTTTATGTTGTTTTTATTGGAATTATCATGACCATAAATAAACTGTGTATGTCATCGTCTCCGCATCATCCATGACACATTCCCAACCTCCCTGCTGCAGCTAATTTAAAAGCCTCCTGTTGTCCTGCTGAGGCTGTGCTTTCTAGATATAACCGCTACACGTGTGTGTCTGGGTTTGTGTGTTAGTCAGTGACACATACTGCTGGTTGTACCAGTGTGGCTCTTTTTGGCGTTATTACAGAGTACAGGATGGTTACTTTGGCGAGAAGGAGCTGGAATAAATGTTTCCGGCCTTAGAGAGGCCCATTTGTGTTTTTCAAAGCTTTGTTTATCCCACACAGGATCGTAGCTGGCTACCCATGAGCACACAGCATATAGGTCTTGTACTTACTGCGTGCACAGTCATGAGATGTAAGATGTTATTGTCCCCCACTGGACACAAACAGAAAATATATGAGCCTCATAACTCAGGCTTTATTTATAGTCCTAGCCATGTGAACTGTATTCCGATAATATAAAAAAACATTACATAGATATTGTTCAGCCTACTCTCTCTCTCTTTACACATACTCTATGCACAATACTCACAGTGGATTATATATCTCACTATAAAAATCGACATCACTACATAAACATCCATATCTATATAGATATGTTTTATTTGTGAACAACTTAACACTGAACTATACAAAACAGGGGAGTAGTATGGCATAGGAAAACAGGCCATCTTTTAACATTGTACCTTTTTATAAATGTTTATAAGCTGCAACTAATGGCTTTATTGGTGGTTAATGAATCATCTATGTATACTGTATCAGTTATAATATATTTATGACAGCAACTTATTAACAAATAGTGAATGATAAACACCAACCTGGCAACCCAAATGTTTCTTTTACGATGGCTTAACTGATCCATAAATCATGGTTAAATTGTGTATTCATCTCATGAATCCTTAATGAAAAGTGCCTGCGTAGAAATTGTTAACTAATATGTAGTATACAATATATCAGGTACAATGTAAAATAAGCTAAGATAGGGAGAGGCTTAGATTAAGAATCCATTTTTTTCAGTGTTTGCTTTATTAACCCACAAGGATACAATCTAGAGTGAATGTTATAACCCCTGCATACGTTTATTTGAGAACTTTAAGCCTGTATAGCCGATAGGTGTACCCATTTATAGTCCACTAAATCTAATGATAACAGCGATACTGTATCTGACTTCCTGTGGTAATATGGTTTAGGGGGTAACTGTTAAGTTCAACCGAAATTCTGAGCTTCCCGCGCTTTGAAAGATGTCCTGACCAGTAATTTAAAATATAAAGTATTTAATAAAAGAATAAGGATCATAAGCATATATTTCTGTCCCAGCCGGGCGCGCTCACGTGTCGTTGGGTCCACAGACTATAATAACGATTTATAGGAATAAAAATCAGTTAAAATAGTTAACTGTCTACCGCCTTCACGTGAGAGGACAAATGCCACGCCTTACAGAGTTTCAAAAGGTTAAGTACAATCCATACACTGAGCATAAAGCTTCTCCATTGGTTAGTATCAGGTATGCATGCATATACCTCAACTACACAGCATGCTATTTGCCTAACAGTACAAGGAGGCGGACTTCTCTAAGCAATAAACCACAATGCTACTTCCCTTATCTCTTCCCTTTCGGCCCTAAACAGTAAGATGGGCTCCTTCCAAATAAATGCCTCTCTTCCAGTCTCTTAGGGAGACCACTACTTTGACTACGCCTCCTTGGATCATTACATTCCATTCATACCTGAGTCATCTTTATAGTTATGATAACTATAAAACATAAAACAATCAGCATACAGTTACAATAATACTTATTCAGTGATTACACCTTTACAGTAACATACTTATACAGTGACAGTGACTTTTCTCCCATGTTTCCCAAACACATTCCTTCAGAATATTCTTCATAATATCCCTTATTGATTATCATATCTTTCTTATGTATTAATTTAAAACATGGACTTTCCTATTTACATGTGCAAGTATATATAAAAAACCATTACAACTCTACAGTGTACCCATTTATAGTCCACTAAATCTAATGATAACAGCGATACTGTTTCTGACTTCCTGTGGTAATATGGTTTAGGGGGTAACATACTCTTTCTCGTCCAAAAATAGATGGTCACGCGGAAATATGCCGTCGTGCTGTTCTTCGAGTTTGCCTAAAACAAACGGTGAAATACAAAATAAACAAAAAAAAGGTACAAATGAGTAACGCTCTCAGGAGGAGCGGAGGAGCAGCAGCTCCGGTACCGTGAGCTGGACTCGGTGCCAGTTTGCGCTGTCAGGGAATTCCGGGGGCCGTGCGGTGACGTCACGCAAAGCGGGCGGGCGCGCGCCTCTGTTTCGATGTGCCTGTGGTTGAATGTGCGTGGCTCTGTCCCTTTAAAACAGAGCTCAGCGCAATACGATCCCCGCCTGGCTGCTGGTGAGTGTGAAGAGAAAAAAGAAGGAGCTCGACGCGGAGAGCTACAGAGACCCGAGCGAGCGGTGCTGTCGCTGCACGGCAAGGCGGCCATCGAACGGAATAATAACCCCACTAAAGAGACGAGGACGAGCGCACCACGGACACACCGGAGTCGCTCTCTGGCTCATATTTCACGGTTGTTTCGGGAGGAAAGCGATCGAGACTTACCAGGATTACGGTGCTGTAGCTGCTCTCCGCTCAGACCGGCTCGTCGGGAATTTCTCTGCAGACTCGGAGCTCCAAACTTGCGGATACGCCGACCACAAAGGGATACCGTGGACCCTCAAAGAACCGGATATATTTATATTTATATTCGGCAAATTGTTTTGTTTTCTGGAGCGTCCATTTGTTGTCTTCTCCTTCAATGAGCGGTGAGTTATTTGCTGCTTTGTGGACCGGGGGTTGGGGGTGGGGGGTACATTTAAGAGTCAAGACGACTTTGTTTTGATTGTAAGTAGGCAAGTTAGTGGTCATACAAAAGTAAGTTTATAATCATTATATTGTTCACTGTGTCGAGCTGTTCCGACATCATATGGCCGATTACATTATACTGTGGATTCAAATAGGCTCTGTTGTGATTCAGGGGAGCGACGAAAGGAGTATTGTAATTGATTAAAGCAGAACAATTGATCGTCTATAATCGATGAGGTGTTCGTGTGTGTGGGGGGGATTCTGTTTGTTTCCTCTCAAACACACGCGCGGTCATCATTACCGGACATGTTTAATCATTCAGTGCACGTGGATCGGAGTCATTTATGTAAATTGGATTTGTTGTGAATTTGGGGTCCATGGGCTTCTGAGACTGTTTATGTTTTCCAGTGTATAATTTAGCACATTGGTGGGTCTGTCTAAAAAGCTGCATCTATTCATAAAACCTGGATATTGCTGTGGGACAGCCCTGGTCCTAGTTTGGTCATTGTTACCTTGAAAACTCCTGATGGCTAGAAAAGGAGAGCTAGAGGACAGGGAGAAAAAATTGCCTGTGTAAGGAGATCTCACGCCTGTGTGTGTGCGTGTGCGTGCGTGTGTGTGCGTGTGTGTGTGTGTGTGTGTGTGTGTGTGTGTGTGTGTGTGTGTGTGTGTGTGTGTGTGTGTGTGTGTGTGTGTGTGTGTGTGTGTGTGTGTGTGTGTGTGTGTGTGTGTGTGTGTGTGTGTGTGTGTGTGTGTGTGTGTGTGTGTGTGTGTGTGTGTGTGTGTGTGTGTGTGTGTGGCTCTGCTGGAGTTGGAGTGGGGGTGGGCAGGATCACTGAGGTCGGCAGCCGTATAACGTGAATGGATAGCTGCCACCCCCAGTCAATCCTTACGCACACAAAGGGCCGGATTGAAAGGAAGTGATTTGCATCACCTCTCGTTTTGGGGAGGGGGAGGGGCGGTGTTGTGGACTGTCCTTTAGGTCTGTGTTTCAGTGTGCCAAGTCTGACCGGTATTGTTGGGTCAACGTGATCTGCTATCTAATTATTTACTTTTACATGGGACACTAGTTCAAACTTGAGGGACTTTTTGACTTTCAAACACATTCCTGACAGCTTTATCCTACTCCTCGCCGATAATAGCCCACAGGAGTCAGCTGGGTTCACTTATGGCAGTTCGTCGCACCGAAACACGCGCAGCTTGCGCGCATGTCTTTGTTTTTGATCGCTTGGCACCAAAATTGTACACGGTGTACGAAATGTAAAAAAACGAAGATGTAATTTAAACGACTATACGGTCTCGAGTAGTTTGGTGGGCGTGGTAATACCCTTGTATAGACGTTATTGATATTGGTGGTTATTACCTCAACGCGTTAAACCCCCTTTAACATCCACCTTTCCCCCCACTGGTCTTTGGACAAGCAGTTGATGAAAATTTGTGGCTGGGAGCTTATTTGTCCCTTTATTGCCCTCCAATAAAGAAGCCCAGATCAGGAAGAGCAGGGTCTGCTGGCATGGGGTCGCGAAGAGAAGAGAGAAAAGAAAGCCTTTGAAGGTTTACTTCCTATCAGTCCGATTGATCGGCTTCGAAACCAGCGGCGCGTTTTGTCTTCACGTCTGATGTCGGAGGTTGTAAAAAAGTTAAAGCTCCAAATCGCTGCGCGCACACTCTTGGCAGGCGGCGCGCTGCCTCCGCTCCACCCCGCCCCCGTTTGTCCCGTGATCTCAATGGGAGTGTGCACGAGCCGGTGAATGAACAATCGCCGCCCATTTTACTATGAGTGATGACGAACATGGAAGATTATTAAAGTGGTACACGGGCCATGAGGAGGAGGAGGAGGAGGAGGAGGAGGAGGAGGAGGAGAGAGAAAGCGAGAGATGATGTTGGAAATAAGGCTGCCAACTCAACAAAAGTGTGAGTCACACAACTTGAGTAAGCAGAAGAGGAGCCTGTGTCTGAGGACAGTTTCCCCCACCCACACCTTCTTTACCCATTCAAGCTTGGATAGGGGTTTTACAGATGTCCCAAGGAAATTTAAGGATTACTTTGATCTAATTAAGATAGTTCCTTATGTGTGTGGCTGGCATGGGAAATGGGTCAGTAGGCTAGCTTACTGTGCTTACCAGTGCTTACTCATCTAACGCTACTTTGACAGTTGATGGTGATGAAACAAGAGCTGTGTGCCTGTCTTGGCCGTGTGACAGTCCATCAGCTTTTGGGGGGTTCTGCTGCTACAGAAAACAAATAGTGTGTTTGCGTGTGTGTGTGTTTTCAAAGAGAAGTGAGTGGGGGAAGTGATTGGGTGTCATAATGAAGCGTCTTTTTGTGTGACACCAGGGTGTCGTAACCTTTCCAGTAAAGGGTGTCACCCCCACCCCCCACCCCCAGCTCGAAAACACGAGTTCCTCCAAGTGTTAGCTGGCACAATGGCTGGAAACCAGTCGAGGAATTTCCCGACCTTTAACGTCAGCGGTTATGTTCAAGACACGGAACATTTAAAAGGGAACTATTTGAAATCCCCCATTTTCACATGTACACACCGAGCTTATCCGGATAGCGGGATGAAGGCGTTAGGCCCACGCCCTCTCCCCCCAAAGCCTTGAACCCCAAACCCTCAGGGACGTATCTGACGTAAGAAAGATTGTAAAGGCTTAAAATGGTGTAAATATGGGACATCACTTTGCTGCAACAATCACATTACCATGATGACGTCATATCATGTTATGTACAATTCTTGGTATCTATTTTATACTTGTTACTCTCCAATTTGAACCTCTTCCAGGCTTTCTAGGCTAATTGTCATTTAATCTATTTACTCGCTTTTCTCAAAATTGTACTAATAGCGAAAATAAATGGTGAATGAATAAACCATCTGTATAATTTTGTTTGTGTTTTTATGTTCCATCTTTAATCCCTAATGTTTCTGTACTATGCCAGTCTGATCACCCACGTGCCCTCCTCCTTTGTTTACCTTTTTTTTTTTTTTTTATGTCTCCATGCTTCCACTGGTTACCCTCGTGTTTTTAATGTCCCCGTGCTATGAATTTTGGGTAATTCCTGCAGAAAAAAAGTCTGCAGAAAGGGGTTCATAAAGGGCTCAAAATGGCTGTGAGAGAGCTCAAACGGTCAACAGTTTGACCTTGGGACAGAACTAAACCCTTGCAGACTTTAATGCGCGTTCCCGCAAAGTCCATGAGGGTTTAAGGCTCTCAGTGAGTGTGGGGATTGGGCCCTAGAGCTTGGTCGGGGGGGGGGGGGGGGGGGGGGGGGAAACTCAACTTCATTCAACCAAGTGTGGAATTCTACACCCCAGTGTTAGTCTGCCTGCTGTGGTTTCTCAAAATGGATATCTTTTGGAATTATAGCTGCCGCTAGCTATACAAAGCCAACCATGAGGCCATTACTTAATATAAATATTGATTGATTTGATATATATATATGCACTTCTGGACTTGCTGTGTTTTAGACCTGAGAATTGAGGAAAAACAGATCGGCATAATTCAGACCAGAAGCTGAAAAGTGAACTTCCTGAGAGCGGGCATTGATTCAATCGCAGCCTCAGGCCAAGCAAATAGACTGATGTAAAACATGGTCAGCATTTTGAACAGAGAACCAAAAATTATATTAGAAAGAAGAAGAAAAAAGAAATATATCTTGTGGTTGAATAGAGCTGTGTAGGAGAGTAGCGGGGTGTTTAGGTCCTGTTTGCCGATCCAGCCGAGTGAGAGAAAAAGGGAAAGTGTTCAGTTCCTCTCTGTTATCTCTGGCTCTTTGCCACCGATGATGAGGCAACGGTGGGGAGGGTGCAGATCTACACACTGTGTGTGTGTGTGTGTGTGTGTGTGTGTGTGTGTGTGTGAGAGACTCATACACAAAGTTACACACACACACACCGTGGAAAGAATGTTCTTCCTTTTTATTTATTTTTGTACACCCCCTCCCACACACACCTCCTGTGACTACTTTTACCCACCTCAAACACGTCGGGAAAATAAATGATGACTATACCAGAGTGCATCATGGCCTGAAAGTTTTACAACATTGGTATCTAAGGAATCTGTAAAACAGGCCTTGGATTCTCCGGACGAGATCAACATACAGCGGCGTCATAACACAACGCGGTCAGCCTCCGTCACCGTTATTCTGATAACGGCCAACAATGGTGTGCAATCAGCCCACTTTAAGAAAACCGCTGCACCGGCCATCTGTACGCATGCTGTCATTAACAAGCAAATAGGACACACACACACACATGTCCATGTTGTTGTTTTTTGTTATTCGCACACATATACAAGACGGTGGATGAGACATTCTGTCGTGGACCATGGAGGAAGAGGATGGTGCATGAGGTCAGCCTGCCTCAGTAAACATGTTGATCGGTAAAGACCTCTCATTAACCCAAATATGAATTCCTCTCCGTCCATCTCTGCCTATCTAGCTTAGTTTAATAACTGTTTGTGAAGATGCGATCGGTGCCCTTGAAAACTGTTACCAAGGGAGCAGAGTCTCTTGTCTTGTTTAGTGCATTTCGGAACCTGTGTGGAACCTGTGTGAGTGAGAGAGAGAGGCAAAGAGAGAGAGTGTCATGTGGCATGTGGAATAGAAGCCCCTACCTGGAGGGAGGGGGATTTTGCACTTGTTTCTTTCTATGAAAAGAGGCAGTATGATGATCAGAGACGCAGAAAGAAATGTTTGCGGGCTTTTGAGGCGGCTCAAGTGTGGAAATCGAGAGTGACGACAATCAAGTCATCGTCAGTCGTTGGTTATCACCCACATCCCCTTTATATTTCCAGTTTGTCGAGATTTACACGCCATTTTCCTTTCTTTAGAGTTGCACGCCAGGTGTTGAGTCATTCTTTTAGTCTTACACACACAAAAACCTCAATTCAAACAGCGACGTGCCCAAAGTCGGTCGAGGAAATCTAGACTGATGTTTCATCTGTAACAAAGAGTTTCTGTGAAAATGAAGCGGGGAGCACAATTAACTGGGAGGAGTTATCCAGCACACACACACACAATCTCTCTCTCTCTCTGTTATCATGTGTTTGTCATTCACTTTTTACCAGAAGCTAAAAAAAAGAGCAGACATGGCATCTCACTTAACACTCAGTGTCCGAGACAAGAAACTGGCTTGTTTGTGTTGACGAGTCTCGTGTTAGTCATGAATTGGCCACACGTGCCGTTCACACAGATGACTGTATGTCTGAGTGAAACTGACCAGGTTTTTTGAGTTGACTCCTTGTTTCACATCATCAGAGACTCAGAAGTTTTATTACAGTTAGAAAAGATTTAGCGGACACACTAAAATACACATGCAGGTCATATCTTTACAACAGGAAGCCTCAGCCTTCAAACCCCCCCCCACACACAAACACACAAGCCCTCTCTCTCTCACACACAACCTTTGGGAGGCCTACTTCCTGCGGTTGTGACGAGAGCTTCCTCTCCCCTCCAAGCTCTGTTCCCTGTGTGTGTGTGTGTGTGTGCCCAGTTGTGTGTTGTCATTCACAGGCCCAGATGTCAGGGTGGTGACTGCAGGAGACAAATGGGGCCTCTTGTTTTCATGTTTTTCTACCAGGCCCCTTCCTCCATGTCCTGTTTATTTGTGTAATCACTAACAGATAAAAATGTAGGGCAACTGTTTCACATAAGTGTGTCGCTTAGGGTCCGGAAATGAGGTTGGGTTGACAGGTGACAGCCAACGGCCAAAAAACGAGACTGCATTTTGTTGGTAGTTGCTGCTAACCTAAAGCTTATCACTAGTTTCAAACTCAACCAAATGTGGAGACAAAATGTGACGATTTTTGCCCTTCCTCCCCTTGTGCGTTGGCCGGCATGTGGAGCAGATGTGAGCGAGGGCACATATAAGCCAGAGGACACAAAGTAAGACCAATAAGAGCTTGTATCTGGCCTATTATGCCGTGCTGGCATGCTGCTGCTGCTGAGCGTAGAGGTTCTGTGTGTAACTGGATAAAAGGTTCGGTCAGAGCTTCTTACCCTGAAGAAGAAGAAGAAGAAGGGCTGTGTTCTTTGGTTGGATGCTAGCAGGAGATAATCGTCCGTCATGGAGGTTGGACGCCTCAGTGTTTGTGCACAGAAATGTTTGCTTGCCATGTCCTCGTCCGACCCACACAGCCGTGTGCGTGTGCGTGTGTGAGTGATGCCTGGAACAACTCTGTGTGTGTGTGTGTGTGTGTTTGTGGATGTGATAAAGTTAGACTGCATCGCCGTCACGGAACGGCATGCACTGATGTTTGCACATGCACAAACATCCACACACAGGGCCCTGGCAACAAGCTGAGGGAGGACGGATACAGGGGCTGGGTGTTCCCGTGTGTGTGTGTGTGTGTGTGTGTGTGTGTGTGTGTGACTATAGAACGCGTTGGGGAGAGAGACAGAGACGAAGACGGCCTTGCATGGCCTTTCCGTCATCCTCTGCCAAAAACTCTTCACTGCCAGACTGTTTCCCTCGGTTAGTTTTCTGTTATCTGCCAGCCTTATCTGGTCATTTGTTATAAGACGGACTCTTCAGTGACTTTACCAGGACAGTAACACTCTCCAGCTGCCTGCCGTCAACCCACCCACTCCCCAGTCACCCCAAGACCCTCAGTAGAAGCTGTATGTTGACCTGTCTATCTGAGGCAATATTGATTACCACCTCTAACTTTGCAGTTACTGCATCCTCTATATTGTCTTCTAATGGCCTCCGTGTGGTTGTCTGTCTGGGTACCAGAGCAGGAGAGTAGAATACAGGGAGGGGTGTGGGTGAATAAATTAAGACTACTGCACAGAGACAGACTCCATGTGAACATCTTAATTTCAGCCATTTGTTGTGTCTGCCCCCGGGTTTTGTGTCACGTGGGATCATGGTGGATTTATTTAGTGTGTGTGTTTCTTTGTTGGATGCCATGCCACCGGGCATTCAAGAGCGCTCCTTTCTTTTAGTCCTAGCTTTCTGGTTGGTGTGGTTGACAACCGTTGGCACAGCTCTGTCTCTTTGCTGGTGTTGCTCAGACAACATTTAAACAACGAGGGTGTTGACACGAGAAGCTCTTTGATGTCTTGTGTTAATGGGAGCTTTTACTTAAAGATGTACCATGGGGGTATTTTTAACATCTAAATGTAATACATTTTCCCTGAGGAGACTCTAGCGAAGCAGGAACAAAAGTCCTTAAATTACTTTGACTTCACTTACTGTACTTTCCTGTACAGAGAATCCCAACAGCTTGTTGTGGTAAAAGTGAAAGCAAATCAGACTGCAGCGTGCACAGTACCACTGAAGCTGAATAATAGTTATAATAATTAAATTCCGATTTCACAACACCCGTACAAGAATGTAATCAAAAGATTGATGGACAGGTTCCAAGAATTCGCCCCATCATTTCTCTTCAACGACTCTGGAAGTTTGATTCTTTTCTCGACTGTGAACCACCACCATCCCCCGCAGCTCGTCATCACATCCTGTTTGTCTATCTAAACACACACACTCACTAAACCCATGCGGCGCATTGAATAGGAAGCAGAAATGACATCACAAAGTCCAAGAAGTTCCCACTGTTGTGGTGGTACAGAAACACGCCCCTACCCCCCGGGTCATCTGACTGTAAGTGCTCTCCCAGGAGGGCAGAGTTTAAGGCTAGCAGGTTGGGGTAAGTCCTCTTACAGGGGCGCTGAGTCATCGGGGGGGTCTCCCAAAAAATTAAATGCTCACTCCCACACGTGGTACTAAACACCTTCTCATAGCTGGCAAAACCACATTTCAGCACTTTGCTATCATCTGATAGAACCCAAGCTGGTATGTAACACTGTCTGTCGTCTGTATACACGCTCTGGTTTCAGAGTACTGAGTTTCTCACACTGTACTGGTAGAGTGACTGTGAGCAATGCGATAGCCAGGATAGCAACAGGAATAGACGTCCGTTTGGTCACAACAGACATAAACACACCCTGTGTAAAAGTGGTAATTACAACCTCGCCACTGTGTCCCTGTTTGCTCTCACCAGTCACGGCTGGGTCTCTTGCTCGATTTTCTTTATATTTTCAAAGTCACACTTTCCTTTCCTCTTTCCTTTCTCCAGTATGCCATGTGTTTAATTATTTTGACTGTTTCCCCGGCACTACTCTTTTCATATGTGATATTTTACTTTGCTGGCCCAGCTCTTCCTGCTGCAGCGAGATCAGCCTTGTTTGTTTGTCGGCTGCACAGTTCGTCTCCCCATCGTGTCTTCTGTGGGAAGCGAAAGAGAGTGAGCGAACAAGAGCCCCGTTCACTCCCATTGTGTCAGCCTCCCTGCTGATTTACTCCTTTCCCCTATCAGCCCACCCTCAAGTGTTCCACACTGCTCTGAAACCAGTTGTCACTTCAGAAGTCAGGCGGGTTTGGTGACGATTCTCTCTGGAAAGTCTGAGGAGACAAGCACCACAAAGAGGTTTTTGGTCCAGTTTGCAAGCAAAGACCACCCTCAGCCTTAAATTATATCAAATTAAGGCTTCATATATCAACATGCCTCTTGAGTATCGTGTTTGATGTGGCTTCATGTTGTTTTCATGACAGCTTGACATGAATGTTTTGTCTTCTCTGTCTTTCAGGGTCGAGGAGACCCAAGAGAGATGATTGGCAGCCGAAGCTGAGACATAACACAAGTGTGAATCAATAACTTGGTGGACCTCCAAAAGGTATGCTCGGCATGAGTCCGTTTGTCTTAAAGCATGTCGTGTGCAGCCTTAACTGTTAACGCCAGCCTATCTTCACATAGCAGCAGAGCCTGCTGGAATGAGGATCCCAGCAAGTCGGAAGGGGAGAGCTAGAGAGGCGGTGTTTGTGTATGTGTCATAGAATAGCACCCCTCCTGGAAAGCTCAGTGTCCAGTGAATGAAATATCCCCGACTGGGCTTTAAATAGAGACAGAGAGATCCAGAGTTGGTGGGAGTAAGAAAAGCAGAGAAGAGGAACTGGTGGGAAGCGGGACTGTGTATGACCACAGCTAATTTTAGGAAAACTGGTGGAATAGTACTTTTATGTGTCACTCCCACAGTGACGGAAATCAAATATTCTTGGATCGTGGTCTTGTAACCTTTTTTTACATTTTTAAATTGGTGTAGAGTGAAGTAGTCGCGAGGCTATTGCTGTTTTCCGATGATTCACTTTGATCTCACAATCAATTTAAAAGAGATGACAAAACATTACAATTTAGGATATTTTTATGTGTTACAGCTTCTGAGTGTTTAGACGTTTTTTTAACAGCAGTGGTGAATGCGAATCCATCCCTCTCAGGTTTTTTCAGGGATCTCTTTTGTTGTCTTTTTTTTAATCAAGGTACTTTGAAACACGGACTTCTTTGTATCTTGACACCCTCTGTCTTTTGTGGTGGGTGTGTGTGTGTGTGTGTGTGCGTGTGTGTGTGTGTGTGTGTGTGCGTGTGTGTGTGTGTGTGTGTGTGTGCGGTGTTTCAAAAAGCGGGGAGGGAGTTATATCTCAGCTTCTTTTATGTGTTTTCCCCTCAACCGCTTTCCTTTGTGTGTGTGTGTGTGTGTGTGTGTGTGTGTGCGCGACGGTGTGTGTGTGCGACGGTGTGTGCATGTGGGAAGGTGTGTGGGCGTTTTCATGGCACCGTTCCTACTCTCCACTCCACCTCCCTCCATCCCTTCCCTCCTCTCCATCTTTTCTCCTTAATCTATCCTTCCATCCTGTTCCGACCGTCTGTCGCTGCTGCCCCCCTCTCTCCATCACGCCTGCTGTAATGAGATTAAACCTTAGTGTATCTACTGGGCATGCACATGCACGCACACTTCATACACACACCCGTCTGAGTGCTGCGGCACACACAACACACATACACACAATTATCCACTTAAGAGAGCGCACCATTCTCTCTCGCATGCACTAAATCAGCACAAGCCTGACACGACCATGCAGCTTGCACACTTGGCATTGCCTCCGACGGCGCACACACTCACACAGACACACTTGGCATGTGACCAAGGCCTCTCAGTCTTAGTCTTTCCCTCTGTCTCTTGTTATCAGGAGGCCCATGGTAAGGATTACAGTAACCCCAGGTCGGTCCTTGTAGGTGAGCTCCCCACTGAGCCATCTGGGCCTCGGTAATAATCCTGTTCTGTGCATACTGGCTTACTGGCGCCTCCTACAGGCGGACTGACTCCTAGCAGCCAGCTACAGACAAAGACATCAATCATGATGTGAGACTTCTAGAGAATTTGGGAAATGATCTAGCTAGAACAGAATCAGGAAATTATAGTTCTAATTCCCCTCGCCTCCTACTTACTCCCTCCCTTCTCCGCTCTCTAACTCACACATGTATATGTATATGTACACTAACAAGCTTATTCAAAAGAGAGCCCACTTGCATTTATTGACTTTTCAATGCGTCGCGCTCACTCAGTCTCTCTCTCTCTCTCTCTCTCTCTCTCTCTCTCTCTGTAGCTAGCAGACTTTGGGTTCTTGGTGCTTAGGACAGAGGAGTCGGACAGTACAGATATTCTCAGTGTTGGTGTGAGGCCCTCTCTGTGCTGCAGTGGAGGGCTTCACAGACACAGCTAGTCTGGTGAGTAGGAGCTCTCTTATTTACTTTACTAACACTCAATGACAGACACTGTTGTACGTTTATGATATAAAGTGCATACTGCTGTTATATAATCTTTTAAAGAGACCATACATTCATAGAAATATGTAGCAGTTAAAGTTGAAATCTTCTTAAAAATCAAGCATGCAATTTCAAACACATCCTTCAAAATTCTATATTTAGGTTAGTGAAGTTAAATTTCATTCAAGTCATTCAATTTGTGTACAGCCTATAATTTTGATGAGCGAACTACCCTGGTGTTTGTTGCATAATGACAAGTCTATCATTTGAGCACAAATCCAACACAAAGGCCACAATATTTAAACGATATTGGTGCTTTACAACAGCAACACACAGAGTTATTCAATACGCTTCAGGTCGTTTTTACATTTTTCAAATTAATACAAATTGAATTTCAGCATGTGACTCATTGTGCTTTTTTTCTCTGTGAAAGCATGTGAGTAGCTATATGATTGTATTGCTCTGGTCCACAGGCTGGATGCATCACGCAGTAGAGCAGTTTGGCGGGCGTGGCACACGGGATTCCTTCCCTCTGGACGGACTCAACCGGGGACCATGGGCTCCTGTGGGCGGCCGCGCCTGGCAGCCATCTGCCAGGTCCGTGGCCATGACAACACATACACACACACTTTTACGAACCTCTTCAACTTTAATCATCAGCTATAACAGTTAATTACGTTTTTACAGCTAAACTGAAGGAAAACATTGAATGTACTTTACAAACATAGTGTAAAAACTGCGAAAAAATGTCATCTGATTGTCCTGTGTGCTGTCTCTGTTACTCTTCAGGTGTTCGCCTGGAATGAACCAACACCAGCTCCTTCCCCATCTACCTCCTGGTCCCATGGGTGGACTGAACCATCCCAGTAAATTCTTCAGTAATGGGTAAATTGTGCACAGAATCATCAGTGAATGAACTACATTTAGAAAACAAATTCATCATTATGTTTTCTGCAACCGACCCTGATGAAGCAAGCTTGTGTTGTAGGTTAGATCAGTTTTTTATTTCTTTGTTGTAATATTGTTCATTCCTTTTGTCTTTTTTGACTGTTCAGACCCATGAGAGGAAATGAGAAGCTTGAGCTCCCACAGCCAATGTTACCAGGTTTGCAGAGGGAGCAGCAGAGACCTCCTCCTCATCATCTTCACCCTCCACCTCCCCACAGAGCATGGGAGCAACTTGGTCAGCTGTATGAATCCCATCTCCCTCCTCAAGGACATCCTGTTGTGCCGCTGCCCAATGAGCACTCACTTCGTCTCCATAATGGAGGCTATGCAGGAAGTGGCGGCCCTCCTCCCAACCCCCACCTTCCCCCCAGCAGACCAAACCAACTGCTGAAGGTGAGTGACAATGCCACCGGTGATAAGATGGTGGATTTATGCACCAGTTTTTCTTGGATTTAAAAAAAATGAAGATAAAGATGGCTCCGTTCATAGTTTCTGTGTTGTCTGCTTTAGTTTGGGGGTCCCCAAGAGCAGCTTGTTCCCCGGGGTCCACCACTGCTGGGAGATGAGATGTGGGCTCAGGTGCATCAGGTAGGAGCTCTCTAATTGGCTGTGATCATGTTTCATCATCCATATAGTCATATAGCATTATTCTGGCTGTCATTTCTGCTGCAACCATACAAAGCCTCTGTTACTGAGCTTTGGCTAAATATTTCACCAATGGAATATTTTTTAACTGTCCCTTTTCATCTGTGTGTTTATAGCAGAGGGGCTACCCAGGGAAGATGCTTGGGGGTCAGCTGAAGAGACCAGGTCCGCCACTCGGAGAGCACTCAGTTATCCAGCACACCCCTCCACCATCCATGCACCCATCCTCCCGCCCAGCTGTGGAGGACTGCCCGAGCCCCAGCAAGAGGACTAAGAGTTCGGATCAGGTATTGGAATGGAACAAACTAAATGTGTTCCGCTATACTAAAACCGCCACACTGTATGGGAATTTATAACCTTGATTATACAATTTGTTTGTCAAGCCTTTGAGTGTTAAATATTGTAATGTCCCACGCCCTGTGCAGGTATCCCATCCTGGTCTGCAGCGTTTCCCTGGCCAGTCTTTGCTATCTCAGCACCAGTCATCAGTACACCACCTCCCTCCAAAAGCTGCCTTCTGGAACCCCCTTCATAAAAACAGCACTCCTTGGCAGCCACAGACTTCTGACCGCAAGAACCCACAATCGCAGGAGTTCCAGCTACGAACGGTAAGAAAATATTCCTTCATTACGTATATGGCTCTTGAAGCCAGGGGTCAATATGTTCCTGTTGGCGTTAATCAATGGGAGAACTTTTATTGGATAGAGTGGTATCATAAAGATGTATGGATTCTATTGGCTGTCTGAACCTGACAAAGAGTATTGTTTGCTGGGCTGTGAATAGCACCATGCCCGAAATTTATCACATCCTGTTTCTTTTATATTACTCTAATCTTCCGCTGTTGCTTTCTTGCTCGTTCTGTATTATTTAACAGGAATCCAACAAACAAGGAATGGGTAGCTATGGCCAAAAGTCCTCTCCTGCCTCCTCCGCCCCTTCAAACCTCTCCCCACCACTAAACCCCTCCCCGGGAACCTACAACCAGGGATGTGCTCCTCAGCTCCAGAAAGATGCATTCCAACCTCAGGCTGTAAACCAGCAGTCCCCTCCCTCGTCCTACCCCAGCCCGAGCTCCAAACTAGGGCTAGCTCCACCCTGCCAGGCCATGGAGCCTCGTGGTCCTCACAACCAGAGAGGCCCTCCTTTTAGGATCCAAGGTGGCAGCCAAGCTACCTCTCACACGGCATCAACCCCAACCAGGGGAGACCAACACCTACATGCCCAATCGTCACCAGCAAACCCCCCTGCAACCAGCAACAACATCAACAGCAGCAGTGTGCCTTACAGCCACTTCCAGCCTCATCCAGGGCTGGGGCACAAGGGTCCCCCTCTTCCTCCACCTCCTCCTGCCAGCAGCACCTCAGTACCTCAACATTTGCAAAGTGGGCCCCATGAAGCTTGGAGATATCAGAGCAGGCCCAGCAGTCATTCTGCAGTGAGTATAAGTCAGTTATGAGCTATGGTTATTTGATATGAGGCAGCAGGTGTTTTACTCTGAAATAAACAGGCTTACAATTAGAGGGAATATTAATACATGTATTAATTGAAAAATGTGTGTCTCTTCAGGAGTCGGGCATCTACAGGCCTCCAGGACTGCTACCTCAGCGCCAGCAGAGCCACAATCACATTGTGGATAGTCGTGTTCCTGTTCCTCCCCAGCATCACCATCATGTCAGCCCTCCTCTGCCCCCAACCAACTCCACTCGAACACCTGTTATCACTGCCAATCTTCCCATATCCCAGGTCTCTTGCCCCATCAGTGGCTATAGCAACAGCAGGATATCTAGTGGTGTACCTATGGCTGGTGTGTCCAGGGTGATCACATCACCCCCTGCTGCTTGCTCTGTGAACAATGGCAGCAGTAATAGCAGTTGGCAGAGAGGAAGAGAGCCTGTACCCCAAACCTCCACCCGTGGTATCACTAGTCCCACCTCTCAGCTGGATGCTTTGCTGCAGCCAGGATGTCAGAGAGGCCAAACTGCCTCTACCAACCAGCTTCACCAACAGGGCCTGCCCAGACCACAACAGGAACCCACCAAGTCCCGCCCTATGAAGGGGAAGACGTCATGCTATGCTCAGGCTGAAATGGAGCAACCCCCTGCATTTTCCTCATCTTCTTCTTTGTTCTCCTCACGGCACCAGAGGGTAGGGGACAGTGTGATTACAAGTAGAGTTTCAAATCCTCTTCATGGTTCTTCTATTAAATACCAATCAGCTCCATGCTCCACTGCCAATACGGCACCTCAGCTGTCAAATCCAGCCCTCTCCTCCAGACTGGGTCAGTCAGAATTTGCCTCGACACAGCCGTACGCTCAGCCTCAGATTCGTCCACCAGCTCCGACCTCTGTCCCTCAGTCCATTGAAGAGGCTCTAGACAAGCTTGATGCAGAGCTAGAGGGTCACATGCAAGCTGAGGAAAGGAGAAAAAGGGACAAAGAGGAGCAGGAGAGAAAAATTAGAGAAGAGGAGAGGCGGAAAAAAGAATGGGAGATGAGACAAAAGCGGGACGAGGAGAGGAAAAGGAAGGAGCTGGAGAAGAAGGATGAGGAGAGGAAGAAAAGAGACCTGGATAGACAGGAGGAGGAGAGGAGGAGGAGAGAATGGGAGAGGCAGGAGCAGGAGAGAAAGAGGAGGCAAGAAGAAGAAAGGAGGAGGAGAGAAGCAGAGCGGCTGGAAGAGGAGAGGCAAAGGAGAGAATGGGAGAGGCAGGAAGAGGAGAGGAAAAAGAGAGAATGGGAGAAGAAGGAGCGGGAAAGGAAGAGGAGAGAGTGGGAGAGGCAAGAGGAGGAGAGGAAGAAGAGAGAAGCAGAGAGGCAGGAGATAAAGAAGAGGGAACTGGAGTGGCAGGAAGAAAAGAAGAAAAAACAAGAGTTGGAGAGGAAAGAGCAGGAGAAAAAGAGAATGGAGCAGATGAGGGAGATGGAACTATGCAGTGCAAAAGGCAAAGAGCAGACCGCTATGGAAAATCTGGAGAGACTGCTCTCGTGCAACACTTCCCCAACACCCACACCTCCTCGCCTCTCTTCTGTTACTGCACCTTCTTCAGGTCCATTACCCCCCAGCTCCCAGGCTTCGCCCCCTTACCCCTGGCTAAGCCGTGGTGGCGTACTCCCCTGTCCACCAGGCCAGACCACCACCACCATAACTCCTGTAGAAAGGCTGCGGCCGCCCCCTCTTACACCTCAGACTGAGTATGCCAGAGAAAAGCAGAGGCAGAGGGAGATGTGGAGCAACAATGGCAGAACGACATTCAGCCCCTCATCAACACACAATACCTCAGGGATGAACCAGTCGGTATACCCTAACAAGCCCCCGGCAATGCAAGCCGCACCCAACCTATCCAAAGACTCCAGTGAGAGAGACAGCAGCAAACACTCTCTTCCTTCCTTGGCACTTAGAGAGCCCCCCAAACTGTATCAGGCTTTTCCCAGAGAAAGCCCAACACCACCTTTAGTCTCCACCTCCAGCTCTATGAGGGGAATCCTAAACCAGCAGATGACAGGAAGTGGTTTGGAAAAGGCCAGTAGCTGTGCTGCTGATTCTGCCCAATTTGAGGAAGAGCCCTCCGAGTTGTCCACACTGCTCCCCGATGGTCTGGCTAACATTATGGCTATGTTGGATGAATCTATCAAAAAAGAAGAGGAGCTGTATAACAGTGAAAAGGCTGGGTCCACAGGTCTCCTTGACAACTTTACTCCTTGTGTCCAGCCTATCAAGAGCTACCTGAGTGCCCCAGACCTCATTCCAGCAATGAAGCATCAGCCCAACCAGGAAGACTTTGGATCCAATCCGCACGCTAGTCCTCCCGTGCTCAGTCGCCAAGGCTCTCTGGCATCCCCTTGCAGCCGAACATCATCTCTCAATGAGGAGGATGAGGACTACTTTAAACCTTCTCCAAATGTCCCTCTGAACCCCAAACGGCCAATGGACATGGGAGTGGGGAACACCAATTACCGCCACAGCGACTTGGCCAAACTTTATGGCCTCCCCGAGCAGACTAAAAGTGAGGTTGATGAGGAGGAAGATGACGATGACTCTGAGACACCATCTTGTTCTCCACCACCCCAAAGACCCCACCTCCACCAAACCGGTGTAAACAGCATGTTCAAGTCCCTAGCAACAGTCCTAGAGAGCCAGAAGTATGCCTACCGCGGTGGTCCTTTTGGGAGACCCCCTCCATCAGCTCTGCTTGGGGTCAAATATTCCTCGTCACTGTCACTGGGCCCAGATATCTGCCGCCAGCAGCAAGGCAGTTCTCCAACATCAGATTCAACCAATCCACCATTGAGTCCAGCTTTCCCATCCCTAAAATCCTCCCCTCCTCTTCTGCTAGAAGACAATAAACTGAAAATAGAGGACACTGATGACTGGAGAGATGATGTAGAGACAACAGAAGACAGAATAAGCTCTATCAAAACGGTGAGTATTTCTGCCCTAAAGCCCATGAAGGTGGTCAAAGAGGAGCCGCTGTTGACGACTATCTCTGAGTCTTCTCTGGCAGAACTGGGCAAAAGCTGCGAGGTCATGCTTAGTCGACAGTCACTTAGCACGAACTCCCTTGATAAACCTGATGGCCATGTCAAAGTGAAAGACAGACACAAACATGAGAAAGTAAAGGAACACAGAGAGAAAGATAAGAGGAAGCATGGTCACAGCAGCAGGAAGCACGAAGACAGGAAAGAAAAGAAGAAGCATAGAGAAAAAAGAGAGGAGATGACCTTCTGCTCTTTATCATCGTCGTCGTCGTCGTTGTCGTCGTCGTCGTTGTCGTCGTCGTCGTTGTCGTCGTCGTCTTCTTCCACTCATTCCAGCTCCAGTCACGAGCGGCACAAGGATGGCAAGAGCCACAAGGAAAAGAAAGATCGCAGAATTCTTGGTGACCTCAACCTTCAGAGCAAGGAGGGGTCCGAGAAGAATCGGGGTCATTATGACGCAGAAAAAACGAAACGTAAGGACGCATCCGGAGCCAGCTCCACCAGCGATGGGGAGCATGCCGAATGGACCTCGAGAAGTTCGGAGGAAAGATCTTCCGAGGACAAAAAAGACTCAGAATCTGGCTCTTCGCTGGGTTCAACGGACTTCTTGAAACTGAAAGCGCTGTCGGATGGGCCCCCCAAAGAGCTGAAGATTCGCCTGATCAAAGTGGAGAGCGGGGACAGGGAGACATTCATTGCCTCCGAGGTGGAGGAGAAGAGAATCCCGCTGGAGGACATCACCATTAAGAACACTGCCAGTGAAATCATCAGGTCCTGCAAGTAAGTGCACTGTGGAGGAAGGCTCTTCTAAATGTACTTCAGTCTGCCTATTGTAGGTATATATCAGGGACTCATTCATGAACAGGTTAGAGTAGTGTATTTGTGTTGGGCAAAGGAAAACAACCCATCAGATGTCATGCGCACAGGACTAGTAACAGACACACGGGTTTTGTTTATTTTGTGTTTGCATCTGTCAACATGTTCTGTTTTTTTCCTGTTGTAGGGGGGCCAGAGTGAAAGAGAAGTTCAGAGAATCTTACTTGCTCCCAGCTTTCTCTGTCAAGCCCACCATGACCTCAGATGAAGCCATTCCCAGAGAGAAACTCAACCCTCCTACACCCAGCATCTATGTACGTCCCTATATTTCATACCTACTGTATACACGCTTTCTTAGTCTTTCACTTGGAATAAAACTATCCTTTATAACACACAATAAACACAACAAATAGCCAAAAGCACCAACTGAGGAAATAGGGGAAGGCCCATTACTGTTTAATCAGACAGCACACAAATATATAACACATAACGGACCATAAAGTTATTTTAGATACGATATGCATGTGCTGCCCTCTTGTGGTAATGTGTTGCGCATGAAGACACATTGACTTTCAGTGTATTGATGTCATTTTTCTTCTCTGTAGTTGGAGAGTAAGAGGGATGCCTTCTCCCCTGTGCTGCTGCAGTTTTGTACAGACCCCAAGAATCCTGTTACTGTCATCAGAGGCCTGGCTGGATCTCTGCGACTCAGTACGTTGACACTTGTTGATGCGTTACATTTATTGACATGCAAAACTCATGGTAGGCTCTGCTGATACACCTGTAGTGTCTACCAACTGATAAAAGAAACAAGACAATTCAGGCATTATGTAGGCTGCCTAGATCAGAAAAACATGTGATTCAACAAGCCCTTCAGATTTGATATGCAGTCTCATTAGAATATACGCGCCCATCCGAGTATCTCCAGCCTCAACTTGAGAACTACCTTTGCAAATCATAGCAGATTGGAGTTTTTGTCGGGGGAGGAGGGGCTTAAAGAGACAGGGTGGGAATACAGGTGTATTCAGACAGAAAATATGTAAACAATAATGTGTTTTTAAAAACACTGTTGCCTTTAAGCATCTTGCTACTTAAAATAGTTGTTGACCCTTTTAGATGCAAACAATATACTATGTATCCGCATTAATCTGTTGTAATGTAAATGTGTCATTGTTTTTAGACCTGGGGCTGTTTTCTACAAAGTCACTTGTGGAAGCTAATGCCGAGCAGGCGGTAGAGGTGAGGACTCAGGTACAGCAGCCTGCTGATGAGAACTGGGACCCCAGTGGGACAGCCCAGACGTGGCCCTGTGAGAGCAGTCGCTCACACACCACCATTGCCAAGTATGCCCAATACCAGGCCTCCAGCTTCCAAGAGAGTCTACAGGTAAAATATGTTCTACTATACCTGACACAATTGGCGATATTGTTAGTTCTTCTCCTTCTCTAACAACTTGAGCTTCCATAATTTCTGCATCCATGTACACTGAACATGTTGTTTAATGGTTTTTATATGTGAGGACTTCCATGTTTCTTTATTATATGCTGTGATAAAGCTTATAAACATGTTGGGATTTGTGTCTCCAGGAGGAGAAAGGCAGCGATGACGAGGAGGATGAAGATGAGAAGGAGAAGGAGAAAGAGAAGGAGAAGGAGAAGAAGCCATCAAACAACTCTGATACTCCAAGCAAGGACTGCTCTAAAGAAAGTAGCAGGTAAGGATATTGTGCAAAGTTTACTAATAGTGTTTTGCAATTTGTAGTAATACTTAAACATAATAATGTTTTCCTTTTCCTCAGTGGTGAGCAGAAACAAGTGGGGAAGATAATTAAGTTTGGCACCAACATTGACCTCTCAGATCCCAAGAGGTGAGCAACTTCGACAGACCACTCTTCGACAATAGTGATTTATGTGGCAAAATACGGTGGTCACCACGACTACATATGTTTACACATGCATAATAATGCTACTTTTCATACGTTACTAAAGATAAAAGTTGACGTCTTTGCTTAGGTGGAAGTCCCAGCTTCAGGAGTTGCAGAAGCTGCCGGCATTTATGCGCGTGGCATCCAGTGGAAACATGCTGAGCCACGTTGGACACACCATCCTCGGCATGAACACCGTCCAGCTCTACATGAAAGTTCCAGGGAGCCGAACGCCAGGTAATGTCTTCAACATGTGGAAGAAACCATTAATATGAAACGCCAGTTTCAATTAATTCAGTTTTTCAATTTAAAGTAAAGACCATGAAATACCATTTATATGTGAGAATATTCTTCCCTCAATCAACAGGTCACCAGGAGAACAATAACTTTTGCTCTGTGAACATCAATATTGGCCCTGGAGACTGTGAGTGGTTCTCTGTCCAAGAGAACTACTGGCACGCCATCAGTGACTTCTGTGAAAAGTGAGTAGACAAGGACAAATCTGAGAGGGCAGGCTGACTTTATTATTTTTAGAAATATTGATCGTTTACACCAATATAAAATAGTAGGAGTGCAAATGTTTATTTAAGATGCTTAGCTTAGGGCCAGAATCTTTCCAAAAAGACACTGTGGGGGCAAATAAATGATGTATATGATGGGTGATGCATCCACAGATAGTAGTCAGTTTAGCCAAGCCTACTACAAGCTCATAGACCTCGACTGGTGTGTAAAATTCACCCCCTAGAATGTCATGCTGGGAAGTTTTGGCGATCACTGCACAACACCTTTCTCCAGAGTCCTACATGTGTTTTTCTCTTATGTGCTCAGGCATGGAGTGGACTACCTGACGGGGTCCTGGTGGCCAGTGTTGGAGGACCTCTACAAAGCAAACATCCCAGTGTACCGCTTCATTCAGCGGCCTGGAGATTTGGTGTGGATCAACGCTGGAACCGTTCACTGGGTTCAGGCCGTTGGCTGGTGCAACAACATCGCGTGGAATGTGGGTCCTCTCAATGGTAAGGAGGGCACTAAATACAGATCACGCCAACAATAGTTGGAATATTTAGTAAAACAGAGTTCAACGTTGTTTCACGCAGCCTACCAGTACCAGCTGGCCCTTGAGAGGTTTGAGTGGAACGAAGTGAAGAAGGTGAAGTCCATTGTCCCCATGATTCATGTGTCCTGGAACGCGGCCCGCACTGTCAAGATCACTGACCCGGACACCTTCAAGATGGTCAAGTGAGTACACGTTAACTCTACTTAGTTGCCAGTTTATTAGTTCCACCAATAATAGTATTAGTAATCATAAAGGTTTTAATGTGTTGTACATGTTAGAGATGTGGAAGAAGAAAGTAAGTCAACAGCACTACTTCACAATCAACTTTATAACCTTGATCAAAGTAGTATGTATTGCTGAGTTTGTAGTATTGGATTTCTTTTGAAATAATACGTACACAAAGCTGTATATAAAAATGTGATAACATTTGTTTGTATCCTTTCCTTTCTGCCAGACACTGCCTGCTGCAGTCCATGAAGCACATCCAGATCCTGCGGGACCAACTGGTGGCTGACGGGAAGAAGTTATCTTATCAGAGTCGGGTCAAGGACGAGCCTGCCTATTACTGCAATGAGTGTGACGTGAGTATCCATTAGTCACTCACACATGAAACGCTGTCTCTCTTTATCAGAGTCACTTGCCAGTTTATTGGTGACTCGTAAACAGCGAACAGTATATCAACAACTCACCAACACTCCACTACATAACCGAACGCTCGGCTTACATATTAAAGTCATTTTCTAGCGATAATGGCACACGGTTTGAGTCTGGTGAAAGTGAGGAATCTGGATCAGTGTTATTACCTCGACTGTTTCCTAACCTATTCTCTCCTCTACAGGTGGAGGTGTTCAATTTGTTGTTTGTGACGAGTGAGAGCAACAGCAGGAAGACGTATGTGGTTCACTGTGAGGACTGCGCACGTCAGCGTAGCCCTAACCTGACGAACGTGGTGGTGCTGGAGCAGTACCGCACAGAGGAGCTCATGAACATATACGACTCCTTCAATCTGGTGAGTCCCTCTGTTCCATGCTCCGGGCGGCTTTTGTTCCGGTTTCCTGTTTTTTTCCCCGTCATCTCCATGAATGTTGAGGCTTCTTTCCATTAAAATGTTTATGAATGACTGTGTGTGTGTGTGTCTCACCAGGCCTCCTCCCGGTGACAGAGCTCCCCTCCTGCGTCTCCTCAGCCATAACCAAAACTCCTGCAAGCCAGGACAAAAGACACAGTTTCACTTTGGTTCTCAACTTAACGTTTCATTATTTAAAATCATTTTTGCTACTACTGCTAACACTTGCCGAACAGCCAGTTGAATACGTTTACTCATCATTACTGTTTACAAAAAGAAATACAAAGCCGCCAATACAATACCAGTTTACTCTCAGATGGTGCTTTTAACCAGACACCCACAAGGGGGCAGTTGGTGCTGCCATTGAACAGACTGCAGTGGGTACATGATGGTTTCAATGGTGCGTTTGTGTCAATACCAGAGAACTTGTTCCTGTTGTTGTCGTCTTGAATACTGAGATTTGTACATGCTGTTTGCAATTTTTGTGGGGTGCTGTCTTTTTTAAGAAATAATTTATTGGTTTGTTTTTTCTAAACTAGATCAACCTAGATATATACCACATTGGCCTTGTATTTAGAAAAGAGAGAACATGAAAAATACTAATAATAGAGATATGAACATTTTTCTAGAGCATTAAGAATTTAAAAAAAAAAAATACAAATGTTTGGAATGCTTCAAAACATACGGGTTTTAACGACTTTGGTTGTTTTGGGGGGGATTTCATTTTGTCTTTCAAATTCTTGTATGTGTTGTAAATCTTGTGTTTGTATGAATTATACTTTTAATTTCCTCTGGAGAATAATAAGTTGTCACGCATCAGGTCTTTTTGTTCATTTCTTCCATCTCTGTATGGAGTATCTCTTTAAAAAAGAAAGAAAAAAATCATTGCCATCTGGTGTTTGTGTGTTGTACCTCTGATTGTTTTGTTCCAATATGCAGACTTAGTATTTCCTGGATTATTTTTTTTTGCATTGTACATTTAATTTAAAATGTTTCTTCTATTTATTGGATATCAATGGTCTCCCTTTTTTTAAAAGGGTTGTACAAGTTTTCGATTTTTTATTATTTTTTTTTCCCTCTTTATTTTTTATAGTAAACGATTGCTCTGTAAGAACTGAAATTTGGGGTTGTGTGTCCACGGGAGTGGAGGCTGCTGTTTCTATGGTGCTTGCCTCTCATGACTCCTGCCTTTTTCCTTCTGATATATATTAAATGATATCTTTATCTCGAATATAACACCACATTTCCTGTAGACAATAGGCACACTGCTCACGTAGAGAAGATGACTAATGGAATGCTGTGTTTGTATGCTCATTAAGGAAAAAAACTGTTTCCAAAGTATTTTGAGAAATGGTCATTTTTTTTATTATGTAGGGGCTTTTAGACGAGATTTTAATGATTTTATGATATTATCTGTTGAATATGATAATGGGATAGATGGTGCTAAATGTTCTCTTTGAACAACTTCTTTTTCTCTTCATCTTCTTAAAATGAGAATTCTATTTTTCCTGTTGCAATATTACCTTATCCTTTTTCTTCTCTTTGTGGTCCTTTTATTTATAACTGCACTGTTTAGAGAATTCACACAGACATACTTGCAGACACACACACACACACACACCAAACTGAGCCAGACGTCTTAAACACTTGTGAATTTGTGTGACATTATTAATAATAAAAACTTTTTGATAAATCCAAAAGAGACTGGTAAACATCTGATTTTTTTTTTTCAATAGATTTGCTTGGTGACATTTGATACACCATTGGAAAAGTGGTCAGGAATAGACGTTAGGTCATTTTCTGACTATTCGACTGTAACCTATGACTTTTCAATATAAGATTAGTTTTTTATATTAAGGCTTCTTTATTACTTCCTTTGACACTTTTACCAATTTGACAGACTATTTTATGACATACTACAATATGACTCTTATGACATTCTTCAGTCATAGTAAGGTATGCCATAAAAAAATGTCATAAATTGCTTCGTAGTATCGTGTGCCATAAAACACATAATACAAAAAGTCAGCCTGGTGTACCATTAAAAACAATATAAAAAGTCATATTATAGTAAGTCATTAAGAAATGTCATATATTATGACAAAGAATATAACAAAAGTTATTGTATAGTATGTCATGAAAGAAGTCTATAAATATAAATAATATAAACGGATTGGAGAAAGCCCAGTTTGTGAAGCAGGAGCTTCTACATGAGATCACCCCCTTAAGCTCATATTGGTCAACTACTAGACCTCAAATCTCTTCCTTTGTGCCATATAAAATACAATAACAAAGAATGTATCCATACTTGTAATAAACAGCATCGTATTGTACTTGGTTCCACCAGTCTATGAGTTATGTTTCCCTGATATAGTGAGGAGTTATGGCAAACTATGTTGGACCGTTTTATAATAAATGTATAGTGAACTTAAGTTTATGTGTGTCACTGATCTAACTGGTCAGAAATTGAAGTGGCATGATGTCTTATAATGTATGGAAAGGGTCCACAAACAGGTATTTAAATTTCTTAGATTAAATTATAGGGTTATCTACAGATAATTTGATCACACTCGAAAAGCACCACACAGCATCAAAATTAGACTGAATTCTACTTTGCTTTCATCACACTATAAATCCAGAGCAAAACAAACTCATCTGATAGAGGTTAGGACATAGGGGGGTGCAATATGCATACAATTCTCTATCTTAATATGCAATTGTCTATCACAATAAAAGAAAATAGAAAGGTTTTTCTGAAAATACTTTAAATTGTTTATGGATAAACTAACCAAATAGGAATATCTGGTTTTGGCTAAACCACTAAATTTCAGTCAATACCATCAAAGTACCCCATCGGACACAAGAATTCTGCAAAAATGTAATATTGGCATAAAACATAACTCTTAAACCAGGAGACATTACAAGGACAGCTTACTACGGTATAAAGTATGGCAAAATCTTTGAAAGTTGATGAACTTATTCGTCTCACTGTATTGCCATATTGTCCGCCCCTATAACTCATATCATATTTTCGTTGTCATTCACTGTTCTGACTGCTTCATTAAAAAGTCTGAATAACTTCCAACTTTTAGCTTGACATTAAAAGGCTTAAAACATGAACTTCAAAGTGTCAATTTCTGCGTTTTCTCCATATATTCCAAAAGGAGTAATAATGTGTTCATCTTCCCACCTTCAGCCCCTTTACTCCACTCCTACAATAACAAGTCATATCCCCAAGCTGTGCCAAACATTTGTCACAGCTTGGTCATTTGCGTCCCAAACTTGAAGCTGGCTATTGTTAGCGATGCGTGTGAAGAAATAGAAGGCTGAGGTCCACATAAAAGTTTCCATTTAGACATCAGTATCCAGGGTAAACTAAGGAAGGAGCTTGTAGGGGCGGAACAACTTCACAGATAGAGCAGGAAATAGCAGGCAGCCGTAACAAGAAGGCTCGGGCTTCGGTTTCCTCACTGATAATTATTGAACGAGTCAAACAACACCTTTAAACATCATACACAGAGAGCAGAGCCATAATGTAAACTAGTATCGTAAACTATGTTGCCGAGCACGACACACACAATGTCCTTCTCTCTTCCATACTGCACTGTGAATTGTGTGAGGGAATGTGTCGTGTTGCAGAATCTGTTAATAAAGTGCAGAAAAGTCAGAAACTAGATGTCCTCTTTACATTATGAAACACAAATGTGTGTCTGGATGTACGTAAAAAAAAAAAAAAAAAAGAGGGTGGGGGGGGGTGGGGATGGAAAATGTGTATAACCTGACAATTCCCAGACGGTGTGACAAAGCATTAGCAGGTCACGGTGTCCTCAGGTCAAGTTGGGGGCCACGGGGCCGGAGGAGGGGCCGAGCATTACTGGACAGACTGAAGGAAATCCTGCTTCAAACCACACAGGAAAACCACCTCCGTCCGTCTTCTTGTCCACCGCTCTGCAGTCAGGTGGTGATGAGAGGATGAATGCTCTCCCCTCCGCTAAAGACGAAATACGGTGGTGTCCAATCAACACCGCAACAATGCTGCTCTTGTTGAACTCGATAGGAAAGATTGTGTATTCACTGTTTCATCTGTAATAAAAAAATCCCCATGCTCATGTTCCTGCAGATATACAAATCCTGTTCTTTCAGACAGATGTTTTGTTGCAGAAGCATGAATAAACATAAATGTCTTCATAGTTCCCACATGGAGGGAAAAAGGAGGAGGACCGGCGGACTGGAAGTAAACAAACATTGCAATCTCACAGCAGCGGGAAGAAAGGAATATCAGGATCAGACGACACTAATTATTTAGCTTACGCTCTGATCTTTTATCGTTGCTGATTACCGCCTTCCTCGACATCTTTGTAGTTTTTACTTCATCCTCCTCCTTTTCTAATTCTGTATGCCATATAATCCGAGCTTTTATCTGAAAACATCTCCTGATTGTATATTTGTAATCATACGTTGTAAACAGTGCAGACACAACATCTCATATCTTTTTCTCAACTACTGTCATACCCGAGGTTTGACCTCTGCTATAATAAATGACCATCTGAACCTCAAAAAGCCCTTGTTGCTTCTTGGACTGCTTCCAAACCACGACATAAGAAGTTTCTGACAACTTCAGTCCATTTGAGTTATTAGTTCATTAATAAACTAATTCATCTCAACGACACATACCTTTAACTAACGCTCCATGGATGTTGTTATTTATGCTTCAAAGGTTTAGCTTGGTCAAGTCCTAGCAACAGGATGTTTTAGAACAGCGTGGGGACGTGGCGATCAAAGACAATGTCCTTCAAGATGAGGAAACGGGCCTAAAATACTGTTTCTACTCTTTATATGTCATTAAGTGAGGCCCTCAAGCTCAGGAACACACGCACGCACCCAAATGGGATAAGTAAGCCTGGCTTGGATCACTCTAATATACCCCAATATATTCATTAAATACAAGTCTCACATCAGTTAATAGTAAAATGCAGCGTAGAGAAAAAAATAAACCCCATATGAATATTAAAAACGAAACGCTCCTTTAGTGAAGACAAAATCCAAATCATGGAAGATAATTCGAAAGCAGGTAAAGCAGTAAAAGTGTGATGAAACATATAAACAGAACCATTTTAACTGATGGAGAAATGTAATTTAGTTAGACATGTTGTAATTGTCTCCACCGTTGGACTCTTTTACAACCGAGCATAACAAAGTACACAACTTGAATAATGAGCCCAGCACCATGGTACCTCTTCCCTACTTCTCTTGACAAAAGTCTGTCTCTGCTCCCCTTCCCCCTCATTTTCTGCTCTCTTAAATCTCAACTTATCAGGCAAACTGCCTCGCTCTGACCCCCAATAAGCAGCACCCAGCCCCCACTGCAACATAGACAGGCTGTGGGGGGGGGGGGGGGGTAACATGTCCTGGATATGTGAGGGGGAATGCATGTGCTGAGAGGAGTCGTTGGGGAAAGGCAGGGGTCTGATAAGCCTTGTGGGTGGAGAGAAAGTGGGATGGATGCAGGGAGTGCAAGAGGAGGGAGGGAAGGAGAGACAGCGCTGTGGACTCGATCAGATGGGGAGGTACAAAGAGGAGGGCGGACAGAAAAAAAGTTCATACTTAAAACAAAGACCACAGCCAACGTGAGCATTTCTGCGTTACTGCTCCATCCCAACGGCATAGGCATTTGATGTTGCATGGGGCATAATCAGTTCCACTGACAACTCTGGATAGTGGAGAGAAGAAGCAGCAGCAGGAACCCGACATACCAACATACCACCACTAAATAGATAAGGCTTTATTTAAGAGGAAACCTTTAAAGACACGCGCTCTTTCAACCTGACAGAAGGTAGGCAGGGAGGGGGGGAAAGTAACCCTGTTTCAAGAGGCCAGTGGCGAGTTGAAGGGAAAAAAGAGACCATTAAAAAGGACTTAGTTGAAGCGTAAGGTTGGTGAATGTGGGTCGAGGACTGACTGGACGGAAGTGGTCTTGAGGAGACGTGAGGAAAGCGGCAACAATCTGGAGAGCGAACAGCGAGAGGCGTACCGGGCCCCACAGCGCAATGTGAGTACAAGTGTCGCTGCATCACTCAGACATATTCAAAAATCACGTCGTTATCATTCCACCAAGACGTCTTCCTTCAACTGAGCCCTCTGACCTGAAAGGACCCAAACAGATCTTACTTACTACAGTTGGACATTAAGCAACAAGTCTAAGAGGTCGCAGGGACATGGAATTAATTATCGCAGTGGCTTTCTTCCAAACAATAGAATAATAGAATGATGGAACAATAGAAAACCTCCCTTCAGCATTTAAGCATGACATCACTGCACGTACTAGCTGCTAATCTATTCTATGTGATGGCATGCACATGCATGAAGAGTGTTCAGTCAATCAAGGAGGTGTATTGGGTGACTACATGCCACGATGTGGCAGACGTGTTGAGTTCGTTGGACAATATTCCCCCGATTTAGAATTCCTTGGGTCAAACAATGGCCTGACGCATAATTCAAAAGAAATGCTCCTCAAACCATATTAAGAACAGTGAGTAAAATGGGTGGAGAGCCTAAATGTATTTTCAGTAAGGGGCACAATGAGTCACCTCACACACACACGCATGCATGAGCGCATACACACTTTCCTGCTAGTCCTTCCTATACGACCTTCCACCTTAAAACAATACTTGGAGCAACAATGGGAACCTGGCGTGGAAAATAAACAGCGCTCAAGCACCCAGGACGGCGTTGTAAATATCGCCTTCCACTGTCAATTCTGATATTCAGCCAATGGGAAACGAAAGCACAATTTGTTTGTTATTTTTGAATTACACACGTCCGTTCTGTTTCCGCTTCAAGTGCATATGTATCTAACAAATGCCCCAACATGAGTGTAATGCCTCTGCTCAGAGAAGTGATGTTATATCTCACGCTGGCGTGGAAGACACTGAACAGCTGTTGTAAGGCGGGATGAAGCAGCCGTCTCATTGTACACAAAAGCGGCAACAAATAATGCAATAATATTCTTTTATTAAATATGACCCATCACACGCCACCACCAATACAGTCCACTGTTGGTCCTTCTAGATTCGTGAACATCAGAGCGGTGGTGTACATGCCGATGTGGTACTTTAGCAGTAATACTCCATCTTGAGCGATTAAACTACTACGAGATGTACAACCAACCGCAATTAAACTAAACAAATACATTTACGACCCATTGAGAGCGAAATATCTTCATATTGCAAATGTGAAAGCGGCCATCATCTGTCTGTTGCGTTGGCGAAGAGGACAGACAGGTTCACCCTGTCATTGCTACTTGGATTTTTCCATGACTGGTTTTTTTGTCAGCTGCGCTGGTTACTGTCCCCCGTCTCCTGACCTTTGACAAGTGCGGATATCCTTCGCCAGAGACAGCTGCGCACCACATTGAATCTGTCATCAAACAGAATGAATTTTAACTCGGGATGCCCCCGAAACCGAATCTGTGACAAAATGAGTAAAAAAAAAAAGTATTGATAAGATGCGGAGTTAGTGGTTCTGCTATCGGTTCTTTAGCGGAAAATAGCAGCGTCTCAAACCTCCTCTCTCCTTTGAAGAAATGAAAAGTCTAATAAATTAATAATCTAATGAAAGCTAGTCACTTCAGTAGCAAATGTATTTTAAAATGTTTGGAACATCTTGTATTGCTAAATGTATACATACAAGGATAATACAGTAATGTTGATTCTGACAGACTCGTCTTCACGCTATAGCAAGACGATATCTTTGAGGCTGATATCAATATTTTAGAGAAAGAAAATCTGACAAGAAATACTGTATGGGACATAACTATTTTTTTTCTTCTCTTAATAAGGCTCCCTTAAATGTGTTTATTGTGAAGAAGACATACAGCACTGATGAGGACATTTTTACAGTTAATCATCTTTAATATTGTTCTTACAAATTTCTAATATTTTAAATTTCAGCATCGGCAGTTTCCGCATTAAACTGTAGGTTTTGTTCAAAGTGTGTATAAACAGAAGCTTTGATGCCAGTTGGCCTTCATCTCTATACAACATAAACTACATCGAGCAATTATGGCTCCTTTTCCTTTTGGACAATCAGCGCTCTGATAATCATCACCTCACAGACGGCATCACACAAGGCTTGCTTCCTGACGGATAAAACCTCTGACCTCTTAGTGAACCCAGAGCAAATAAGCATTTGATTCGGTATTGTGTAGCTATGGCATCCGACTACTGCACCCATCCAGTCTCATAAGAGGCGTGTCCCACAAACAGCCTCCAGACCTTAAATAGTTAATTGGGTCTGACCTTTAATTTGTATATTTTTCTGCCCATAGTTCACCATGAGTATGACTGGTACTCTAGAGAAGGGGGCCCACCACCAGGCCTTGGACCTTTCCGAGGAACTGCCGCCGCATCACCACCATCACCACGGCAACCACCACCAGCATTTCCACCACTCCAACTCACTGGCCTCCACCGCCGCTGTGGGCGGAGGCAGAGAGACGCCTTCACGCGTCGTCGTACCCCCTCCTTACTCCGCAGCCGAGAGCGGCGGCGGGGGCAGTGAAGCGCCCCTGGAGCTGCGGGGGTCCCTGGACTGCTGGGCCTGCTCCGTGCTGGTGACGGCCCAGAACCTGATTATCGCCACGATCAACGCCTGCCTCGCTGGGCTGGTGTTCGGGACCATCCTGACGCCGGCCATCGTCATGGTCGTGTTTGGCTTCCTGTGCCACTCTACAGTAAGAAAAGGGGGAGACAGGGGAGATGGTGGGGAGGTGAGAGGGAGCGCTGTGTTCAGTCCAGGGTTTTGGTTTTTGTGAGGCTTGTTTTCTGCAAGTCCCACTGAGAGCTTACTCATGAGCATTTTGCAACTCGTTTGTTCGCTTGATTGGAGATTTTTAAACCTCAATTAGACATTTGGTGCAAACTTCTTTGCATAAATACCGTAATTCATCAGACTTGTTCTAATATTTGTCCTCGGAAATATTTCCAAGCCTTCATTTGACCTCAACATCCAAAAAAACCCATTGCAAAAATGTGTTTGCATGTCGGCGAGGATGGATGTTTACACACATTTGTTCCATCTAAACAAAAGTAGAGAGGAATAAAGAAATAGCTATATCCATCTTTTTACATAACATCTAAAAGTCCTAATCTCATAACTTTGATCCAAAAGTTCCAAACAGTTGTGCCTGGGGCTTAGGGGTGGGGCTTGGCTCCACCAGCGATGAGAAGTTTTATAATCTGATAAGTCGGAGGTTCTTTCAGATGTAGAGGAGATGTAAGAACTGGAGGGGGTGAGGGGTCAGGAGTCTAGGGAGCAAGGCATCAAAAACCAAAAACTTTAAAAGGCTGTTTGGTATCCATCTGAGGATTTAATGGCTTTTGGGATCAGGCGAACTATAACAATGTGCAGAATGTGATGTGGACAGCTAAAAACATAAAAGACGACGTGGAACTCAAACAAAACAAGCTTCTTGACCAATTAGTCAGTAAGCATTAACCTGTGCTAGCCCAAAATGTCACCGCGGTTCAGAGACTTTTAATGCAAACTGATGGCATTTCTGCAGGCCGACGACCCCCTTTAATGACCGGAGAGAGCAGAATTCTCTGTTCCCCTGCTCCCTCATAATTAGGCCTCATGTGACAGCAGCTTAGAGGGGGATTAACCAGGACCAGGGAGGATGGAGAGAGGGGGAGGAATCAAAAGGAGAATGGGGTTGTGAATAAAAACGTAGATGAAGACAGGTGAGATAAGTATTTAGGGTTCTTCGAATGGAACAGGCAACAATGAGAACATTTTCCAGTTATTCGAGGGAATTCTGGTTATAACAGTCACACCAAGGACAATATTTCACACAAGCAAAAATAAGCACATTCTTAGAGGGCTCATTTGCTTACTCTTCGCCACACTCCCTCCCTCCTTGTTTTGCATTCCATCTCCAGCTGGAATTTCTTTCTGACCAGCTGTAACTCTACATCCATCCGGATGGCGTCACGATGTTTCTGTGAAACCTATGCAAGATCTGGAAATTAACATTTTCAGGCTTTTAGCAACAGTGTGAGATACTTTTTTATTATATATTAAAAGTGCATGCTCCATTTTCTCCAACAATGTTTACGAATACAACCTTTACCATAATAAATACCCCCTGAGCTCCCGCAGTTTAAAAAAAAAATAGTTTCTGCACTTTCCTCATGCACTTGAGTGTTCACTTCATCCTTCGTGGTGTGATAAGGATGATTCAGGCCCGCTGTCTCTCCTTTCCTCTCCCACACTGAAATGACCCTTTTATCTCCTCTCCCACTCCCCCAGTGTTCTGCTCAGCAACACGTGTACATGCGTCACCACACTGTGTTTATACACACATCAGTTCCCAAAAAGTTTTATTTATTTATTTATTGTCAAAATTTGGTGACCAAGCAATTTAGCGCATGTGAGAGTGTGAGAGACCTCAGACTACGTCCTGGCGTCTCCTAACCGAGAGCACCTCATCTGTCGTCCTTATCTGTTCTTCCCTGCACTTCACAAAAGCATTTACATCCCTGGTGCTCTATGTGTGCAAAGATAACTTAAAAATACTAAATAAAACATAATAACAGGGCCAAAACTCTCACCTAATTTGTAAATCTGCAAGCCAGGTTGCTCTGCAGATGACCTTTGACCTCAATCTGAAGGATCATAAAATATTCAGATAACAATCAACATGATTATGACTGTATGGGAGACCGTTGGATGCCCAGAACCAAGTTTGATTGGAAAAGGGTGGTACCTTTCGTATCCTATTATCGAAGATGCCCTTGAGCAAGGCCTTCAACGTGTGGGTGTGAATATGTGCCACATGTGTGCCACACTTGCTCCGCGGTTGAATAACCAACTGGCCTCTACAGCATCCGGTCTGCCGCCACATCATTCCAAACTATTCGTCTTTCTCCTCTCGTCCCCCCAGGTCCGCCCTCACGGGACGACCCCCTACTGCTCGGACCTGCTGACCGACGGAGGCTGCGTGGCTCTGCTGGTGGTGGGCTTTCTCTTGGTCACCCCTCTGCTGGTGCTGGCGCTGGCCGCGTACTGCCGCCTGGCCCGACACCTCCAGCTGGGCCTGTGCTTCATCCCGTACAGCCGGGCCGTGTACAAGAACCTGCCAGCCACCCGACACCGTGGCACGGGCACTGGCTGCTGTGGCGGCCGAGATGGAGCCGACGGTAGTGGAAAGGGAAAGGTCTGGGTGTGAAATGAAGATGGAAGGAAGGGGAGAGGGGAGGGGGTGAGGAAGACCATCAGATGAAGAATATGAAGGGAACTGAAGAAGAGAACCGGGTGGGGGTTGTGTGTGATGATTGGCAATGGATGCAAGGAACAGGAAAACAGCCAGAAGAGGGAGGAAGTTGTACACGGCAATGACTGTAACAACTAGCGGAACATCCGGGAAGACGAGCTATTGTTACCAACACTGACTAAAGGCCTACACCCCATGTCTTAACTTCAGAGCAACATTTCTGATTGTTCTGGGGGGGGGATACATGATGTACTCAGGTATTTGTCAGTATTTGTTGGTATAATTACAAATAAATACAAAATAAATAATAATTACGATGGTATTTGTTGGTATTATTCCACTGGACACATTGGCCGTTTTTTTAACTAGTTACAGCATGATGTCTTTGAGCAGAGGACACACACAGACACACACACTCACACACACGCATACACACACACACTCACGCACGCATGCAAGCACACACACACACATCAGGTCAAATGTGTAATTGTAGAAATAAGTTGACAGCATGATACTAAGACGCTGGATAATTCAAATCAATACATTACAGTATTTATGTAAATCAGCAATGAATTAAAACAATCAAAAGAACTTAACCACGTCTGACTGCCGGGGTTAAAAAGAAATGAGTTGTCACGAGGACAAAAGCATCTAATCTGACCTCCAGTCAGCCTTAACTTCCCTGAATGAAACCCAGGAAATAGTCAAAGTGAAACTAGAACACAGGTTACTTGACACTATATGAAAAACGTGTTTATGTAGTTTTCTGTTAAGTAGTTGCAATTTGTTGTGCCATTTAATTTTTAGAAATAAAGTTGTTGGATTCAGTTGGAGTTGTGTCTGTCCTGTATTTGCATTTGTTGGGATGGGATGAGTCCACTACTAGGGGGAAACACACTGCTTCAGTACCAGCCAACACCAAAGTGTATACAGGGCTCTGTCACCCCAAAGCATATGTATAGCTCCACAGGAATAGTGTTTTCTGATCTTAAAAATCATAAGCATTTTTACTTCTCACATTTTTAAGGGGTGCACCGTTCCTGGAGGTACTGCAATACCAGGTCGATGCGTGGAGTGGACGGAGCAAGCCCCTATTCCATCTCCCTATTCCAAAAATCAATTTAATATATGGTCCCCGGGTAGGGGACGTATCAGATATTAAACTGATAAGAACAGATACTACACTTGATCTTAGCCAAAAGGCCGAGAAGCGATGCCTGTATGAGGGCAGAGCGCAGGAAGACATTCTCTGCACAGTGTCCGTCACTCACGGGTCTGAGATCTGTTTCAGTGACAACTAAACTCCACGGGACCGAAACAGAAACAATAAAACACACAAGCTGACTCAAAAGTTCACAAAACTGCAGACAAATCGGTCGTTTTTTAACAAAGTAATGTTGTCTCGTGTGCAGCAACAGAGCGCTCCCTGGTCACGTGGCACAGTCTCGTCCAATAGGAACTTAAGACGCACAGTTTCTTGACTAACAGAGAGAGAGGCGTAACTTCTTAGTTTAAACACATCTAGTGTCCACTGACTCATAAATGCAACCCGAACCTTTCAGATTATATAATCAGTCCGCTCTGATACGATATGAGGAGCAAAGTAATATTTGATGTTTACCTGTCGGGACGGACAAAGAACTGCGCTCCATTGCCCTCTAGTGGAGAACGGAGGGAACACCACCCGGAGATGTCTCTTAGCCAAACATTTTGGCTTGTGACCATGTTCAAATAAAGTAATGTCTTTCATTCACAGGTTGCATATGTCTGCACTGGGAAACATAAATATAAAATCAGCTAAAGAGTAATTCTTCCTTCCAGAATTGATTGATCTGAATAGGTTTGTCAGAAACTCAGAGAATGAGAAGTGAAATGTGACAGGTATGCATGCTCTCATTTGGGTATTGCTTTCACTTACACGTGCACACAGCTGAGAGCGTGAATACATTATGAAGAAGTACAAAGAACAAATGACACTCACGCTCCCGAAAAGAAATCGATAAGAGAAATTGACAGATGTGAAATAAATCTGAGTCTAGTGTCTTTAACTTAGAATAACTATATTATGTATCGGGGTCCCGTTTCAGAGGCATAACGTCACTATGCTGACTGATGGTGCTGAATATATAGAAATGACCAGAATCAGAGAATATAAGGGGGAGATAATGTACATGAATGCAATACAGAATAACCAGTTTAAAACGTAGGCTAACACTTTTTTGTAACACTTTACTTGAGAAAAGACGGCGCATTTCCCAGCATGCAATGCTGTGTTTTCATGTGAAAAACTCACCAGTTGGATCTATTTTTACATAAAATAAGTAACAGCCAAACAGCTGGTTTAAATAAGCAGAAAATAACACATACAGCAATAAAGAAAATAGTTGTATGATCAACATTTGAGATTCAGATGAAAGAATAAAGTCACCCTTTAGTTTCTAGTATTAAAACCACTTCCTATTTCTTCAGCAACACGAAACGCAGACAACTAAATATTAATATTAATAAACGCCCTTTCAAACATTGATGTAACTAGAGATATGGATGAATGTTGCAACACAGTGAGTTATACTCTTAAATATCATAAGTGTATTTAATTGTTGACATTTTAAAGGGGTGCACCGTTCCTGGAGGTACTGCAATACCAGGTCGATGCGTGGAGTGGACGGAGCAAGCCCCTATTCCATCTCCCTATTCCAAAAATCAATTTAATATATGGTCCCCGGGTAGGGGACGTATCAGATATTAAACTGATAAGAACAGATACTACACTTGATCTTAGCCAAAAGGCCGAGAAGCGATGCCTGTATGAGGGCAGAGCGCAGGAAGACATTCTCTGCACAGTGTCCGTCACTCACGGGTCTGAGATCTGTTTCAGTGACAACTAAACTCCACGGGACCGAAACAGAAACAATAAAACACACAAGCTGACTCAAAAGTTCACAAAACTGCAGACAAATCGGTCGTTTTTTAACAAAGTAATGTTGTCTCGTGTGCAGCAACAGAGCGCTCCCTGGTCACGTGGCACAGTCTCGTCCAATAGGAACTTAAGACGCACAGTTTCTTGACTAACAGAGAGAGAGGCGTAACTTCTTAGTTTAAACACATCTAGTGTCCACTGACTCATAAATGCAACCCGAACCTTTCAGATTATATAATCAGTCCGCTCTGATACGATATGAGGAGCAAAGTAATATTTGATGTTTACCTGTCGGGACGGACAAAGAACTGCGCTCCATTGCCCTCTAGTGGAGAACGGAGGGAACACCACCCGGAGATGTCTCTTAGCCAAACATTTTGGCTTGTGACCATGTTCAAATAAAGTAATGTCTTTCATTCACAGGTTGCATATGTCTGCACTGGGAAACATAAATATAAAATCAGCTAAAGAGTAATTCTTCCTTCCAGAATTGATTGATCTGAATAGGTTTGTCAGAAACTCAGAGAATGAGAAGTGAAATGTGACAGGTATGCATGCTCTCATTTGGGTATTGCTTTCACTTACACGTGCACACAGCTGAGAGCGTGAATACATTATGAAGAAGTACAAAGAACAAATGACACTCACGCTCCCGAAAAGAAATCGATAAGAGAAATTGACAGATGTGAAATAAATCTGAGTCTAGTGTCTTTAACTTAGAATAACTATATTATGTATCGGGGTCCCGTTTCAGAGGCATAACGTCACTATGCTGACTGATGGTGCTGAATATATAGAAATGACCAGAATCAGAGAATATAAGGGGGAGATAATGTACATGAATGCAATACAGAATAACCAGTTTAAAACGTAGGCTAACACTTTTTTGTAACACTTTACTTGAGAAAAGACGGCGCATTTCCCAGCATGCAATGCTGTGTTTTCATGTGAAAAACTCACCAGTTGGATCTATTTTTACATAAAATAAGTAACAGCCAAACAGCTGGTTTAAATAAGCAGAAAATAACACATACAGCAATAAAGAAAATAGTTGTATGATCAACATTTGAGATTCAGATGAAAGAATAAAGTCACCCTTTAGTTTCTAGTATTAAAACCACTTCCTATTTCTTCAGCAACACGAAACGCAGACAACTAAATATTAATATTAATAAACGCCCTTTCAAACATTGATGTAACTAGAGATATGGATGAATGTTGCAACACAGTGAGTTATACTCTTAAATATCATAAGTGTATTTAATTGTTGACATTTTAAAGGGGTGCACCGTTCCTGGAGGTACTGCAATACCAGGTCGATGCGTGGAGTGGACGGAGCAAGCCCCTATTCCATCTCCCTATTCCAAAAATCAATTTAATATATGGTCCCCGGGTAGGGGACGTATCAGATATTAAACTGATAAGAACAGATACTACACTTGATCTTAGCCAAAAGGCCGAGAAGCGATGCCTGTATGAGGGCAGAGCGCAGGAAGACATTCTCTGCACAGTGTCCGTCACTCACGGGTCTGAGATCTGTTTCAGTGACAACTAAACTCCACGGGACCGAAACAGAAACAATAAAACACACAAGCTGACTCAAAAGTTCACAAAACTGCAGACAAATCGGTCGTTTTTTAACAAAGTAATGTTGTCTCGTGTGCAGCAACAGAGCGCTCCCTGGTCACGTGGCACAGTCTCGTCCAATAGGAACTTAAGACGCACAGTTTCTTGACTAACAGAGAGAGAGGCGTAACTTCTTAGTTTAAACACATCTAGTGTCCACTGACTCATAAATGCAACCCGAACCTTTCAGATTATATAATCAGTCCGCTCTGATACGATATGAGGAGCAAAGTAATATTTGATGTTTACCTGTCGGGACGGACAAAGAACTGCGCTCCATTGCCCTCTAGTGGAGAACGGAGGGAACACCACCCGGAGATGTCTCTTAGCCAAACATTTTGGCTTGTGACCATGTTCAAATAAAGTAATGTCTTTCATTCACAGGTTGCATATGTCTGCACTGGGAAACATAAATATAAAATCAGCTAAAGAGTAATTCTTCCTTCCAGAATTGATTGATCTGAATAGGTTTGTCAGAAACTCAGAGAATGAGAAGTGAAATGTGACAGGTATGCATGCTCTCATTTGGGTATTGCTTTCACTTACACGTGCACACAGCTGAGAGCGTGAATACATTATGAAGAAGTACAAAGAACAAATGACACTCACGCTCCCGAAAAGAAATCGATAAGAGAAATTGACAGATGTGAAATAAATCTGAGTCTAGTGTCTTTAACTTAGAATAACTATATTATGTATCGGGGTCCCGTTTCAGAGGCATAACGTCACTATGCTGACTGATGGTGCTGAATATATAGAAATGACCAGAATCAGAGAATATAAGGGGGAGATAATGTACATGAATGCAATACAGAATAACCAGTTTAAAACGTAGGCTAACACTTTTTTGTAACACTTTACTTGAGAAAAGACGGCGCATTTCCCAGCATGCAATGCTGTGTTTTCATGTGAAAAACTCACCAGTTGGATCTATTTTTACATAAAATAAGTAACAGCCAAACAGCTGGTTTAAATAAGCAGAAAATAACACATACAGCAATAAAGAAAATAGTTGTATGATCAACATTTGAGATTCAGATGAAAGAATAAAGTCACCCTTTAGTTTCTAGTATTAAAACCACTTCCTATTTCTTCAGCAACACGAAGTGCAGACAACTAAATAATTATAATAATAAACGCCCTTTCAAACATTGATGTAACTAGAGCTATGGATGAATGTGGCAACACAGTGAGTTATACTCTTAAATATCATAAGTGTATTTAATTGTTGACATTTTAGAGGGGTGCACCGTTCCTGGAGGTACTGCAATACCAGGTCGATGCGTGGAGTGGACGGAGCAAGCCCCTATTCCATCTCCCTATTCCAAAAATCAATTTAATATATGGTCCCCGGGTAGGGGACGTATCAGATATTAAACTGATAAGAACAGATACTACACTTGATCTTAGCCAAAAGGCCGAGAAGCGATGCCTGTATGAGGGCAGAGCGCAGGAAGACATTCTCTGCACAGTGTCCGTCACTCACGGGTCTGAGATCTGTTTCAGTGACAACTAAACTCCACGGGACCGAAACAGAAACAATAAAACACACAAGCTGACTCAAAAGTTCACAAAACTGCAGACAAATCGGTCGTTTTTTAACAAAGTAATGTTGTCTCGTGTGCAGCAACAGAGCGCTCCCTGGTCACGTGGCACAGTCTCGTCCAATAGGAACTTAAGACGCACAGTTTCTTGACTAACAGAGAGAGAGGCGTAACTTCTTAGTTTAAACACATCTAGTGTCCACTGACTCATAAATGCGACCCGAACCTTTCAGATTATATAATCAGTCCGCTCTGATACGATATGAGGAGCAAAGTAATATTTGATGTTTACCTGTCGGGACGGACAAAGAACTGCGCTCCAGTGCCCTCTAGTGGAGAACAGAGGGAACACCACCCGGAGATGTCTGAGATGAGACATGAGATGCAAATATGTGCATCTTAACAGCTCACTAATACGTCGTTATTCTCAAATAATTTAAATGTGTTTTGTTGGACTATCATACCCATTAATTAATAGGGCCCCCCAAAACTGCTGTTGTATTTGTATACATTTATATGTTTATATTGCCGCACTACTCTGTGTTATTGTATGTTTGTATGTTTGTACTTTTTCTCGCTCTGTACCATTTTAACACACCTCGGTTTTTATTCATTTAATTCAACACCGAGGATCTCCATGAACTGCATGAAGATTAGTGGTAAAAATGTCTCTTTTCATATAACATGTTATTATAATTATTTGTTGTTTCGAGTACTGTCATCAATCACTTGATACCAGTTCTCTGTGTCAGAGGTAGAAGTTATGCACCTTAACTTTGTATTGAACATGTATATCGCCAAAGAGCGATCATCTCCGTCTGGGTGCAATGGCCTCTCCTCTCCTCGTGTGCACCACCTTCATGATCATGGGGTCTCCTATAGGCAAGTATGTGTTATTCGTTTACGACAGATGCTCGTCCTTCATCTACATAAGAGTCAGCTTTCTGTGTACTGGAAGTAAAGCATCGATATCGTATCAGATTAAGCACAATGATGAAAAGACACTAGACCTGTGCATCAGTCGTATGACATCATTGTTAAAAAGGCGTTAACGTGTTGTTGCACTTTCCCGTCATGCTTTGCCGCACTGTTTGAACGCCAAGGGGCAAGTTACTTCCGGAAACCTTTTTGTTTTCACTTTTGCAAATGAATAGAAACATTGGCGCTCAATAAACTACTGTGTTTTTTGTTTATTCTTTAAGTCTTATTTGTACCAAGTAAGCATGTGTTAGTTCCACTCTTTGCTTTGGCTTCACTTCTCAACTACAGGGGCCCAATGTGATGTCCCCGACATGTAAAACTACAGTTTATTATCATATCACCTGGGATGAAGACAGTCGAGGGTGGACCTGCGCCTTTGATGACTCAACATCTCGTCCCCTAAACTCCAAAACAATGTCTCGAAGCCATGTCAAGGTCATTCTTTACTAATAGAGAGGTCAAGTTACTCATTGAGTTTTTTTTACACATTTTTTACACATTTACACATGCGCAGCTCTGCTGGATTAACCGGATCTAGTATTTTAAAAAAAAACTGTATAATAAATGGCCTAGACATACTATAAAACAAACACTATGGTTGTTAAACAAACGTTGTGTGACAAAAGAGAAAATAAATAAATACAACAATAAAATTAAATGATAAAAGTCAACGATCTGCCTTTACGTACAGCAGACTGCATTGTGAGCTGGTGGAGGTGATGAGCCAATAAACAATAATACAACTTTTTCCCAGTCCAACAATAAAGCTACCCATAAGACGATTTGTTAGTCCCCACTGGACCCAATAATATCTGGATGTATTTAACATTTCCAGTATACCATTGTTCCCTTATGTGTTCTGCCACCACAATGCTTATTTAAACACAATCTGACTCATAATGTCAGTAGCCCAGAAACACTGGAAAATTCTAAAAGGCTAAAGGGCCAAGGTGAAAACTTTACAGAAATTAGAGACCTCAGAATAAAGACTTTTAAATCTGGGGTTTTAAACAGAGGAAATTGACCTCCCGAAGGATACATCAGTCAAAGTGCTGCTAGGTTTTGCTCTCTAATCGTTGGCTGCAAGTTTATCCAGGTAATTGTTAAGCCTCTGGGATTGAAGGAGGTCAAGAGTAGAAGGAAAAACAGACCGGACAGGATTGTGTGGAGCACCACGCAAGGAGGGCAAGAGGCGTTCGACTTCTTGTTGTTTTCTTTTCTCACCGTTTAGGAGAGGGAATTAAGGTAAGCAAATTGCAGTGAAGTAACTGGGTTTACTTAGAAGATGTTGGAGATCAAAGATTTGCTGTGAAACCAAATAAATTCCCTTTGGAAAACATGATTTTGACCTTCTTTGAAAGTTTTTCCTTTTGCATCCCAAAAAGCATGCATAATGTTGATCATCTACGTACGCGCTATAACTGTAGGCCCATGACTGTTTATCCTCAGCATGCCGAGCCCAGGAGAGAGGACGCCCTCTTGCACGTCTGTCGACTCAGCAACAGACAGGTACGCTTAGAGCTACGGTTCTCACAGGAGACCACATGTGCACTTTGTGAGCGTCGCATAGCCCCAATGTAATACTTAGTCGACCTAACACCAAATATATAACGCAAAACATGTTAGGTGTGTCTTCCTGGTCTGAAGCAATGCCAACTCGGCTGATCCGTATTGAGTGGAGTTGTAATCAAAGTGTCTTCAAATCTCAAATGACATGTAAGCATTTGCCCTTTTGCTATGTATTGTTTGATTGGTCCATGTAGTACCAAAGGTGGATCCCCATCAGGTTCAGTGTCAGAAACACCCAAGAAATCATCAAAGAAGTCCAGGAAAACCCCCGATGACATGAACAAAGTCTACAACTCTGTGCTCAACAGTGTCTTTGGGGCGGTAAGTAGCTCACACCCACATTTTGTGATTTGACCTATATAGTTGAACCGGAGGTGACCACCTTCTTCGTGGCTGTTGTGGACCGCTGCTGTGTCCCTGTGACCTTTGACCTCTACTCTTGAAACAGTTTACGTTGCAGCTTTTTACTTTCAACACCAGTTTCCGCCATTCCTGCAACATTTAGACACATTTATCCAATAAAATGTGTGTTTGAAGAGCTCGAGGGTACTTATAAATCAATAATTTAAATGATTAACATCTCTATACAATACAGTGACTGTTCATTTCCAGGTATTTCCAGTTAAAGGCACTGCATGTCAGACATTATAACGTCAGAAGTGAAGCCGAAGTCAGGCAGTGTGGTCACAGTGTTGGCCCTGATCTTTCTCAAGCAGCTGTTACTAAGCCTGGTGTGTCCGCAGCATTAGTGGCTCATTAGTTGAAGCTTACTGCTGCACCTCATCGGGGTTATCCAAATGACGAGCACTGCCAAAATCAACCTGAAAATATTGACCTTTTCCATTGGACACTGATACCTGGTCATACCTGGGAACTGTCCTCTATGCCTGTCATTTTATGACGTTCACTTCTGACATTAACATGCATAATACACACGCTAATGAAGAACCCCCAAATCCTTGACATTGAAAGCAACGCGTGGATTTAATTAGAAGTTGGGGCCAAGGCACTTTGGTCGCATTTGCACAGTTCACATTTTTCTTTCGCAAAATAATAATCAAAATGGATTAACAGTTCGACATGTGTTTTATTGCATCTGTTTCTGCAGGAGAGAGAACTCGCTCAGGCTGAGTTGGACGGTGAGTGTCATTGCCACAACTCAGTGTAGATTACACACGTTGCAATTATTAACATGTTAATAGTTCCAGCTTGATTAATAAAATAAGAAAGCCATAGTCATTATTTGATCTGATAAACCACTTCTGGAACTGTTCCAATCTCCTCATGACCCCTAACCTTTCTGACAGAGTTGCAAGAGGCCTTCAAAGAGTTTGACTACGATCAAGATGGATACCTGAACTACAAGGACGTGGCTGAGTGCATGAGGACAATGGGATACATGCCCACAGAAATGGAGCTGCTGGAGATAGTTCAACAGATCAAGATGAGAAGTGAGCCGATAAGAGACCCGCTCAAGAATATATAGAGATCAAGCACAGCATGGCTCTAAAATATGCATCCCTCCTCTCCACAGTGGGCGGGTTAATGGATTTTGAGGACTTTACTGAACTGATGGGACCCAGGATGATGGGAGAGACCGCTGACATGCTGGGACTCAAAGAGCTCCAGTCGGCCTTTGCACAGGTCAGTCAACTGAAGTTAAACTATTAAACACGCTCAATTACAGAAAAGGGAAGGACAGGGTTAGTTTACTATAATGAGTTTATGACATAACAGACCTACAGGGAGCTTCAGGTTGTATTAAAAAAAATGACAAATCCAAAAGGAAAACCAGCTTTTCTTACAGTTGTCAACCCGCTCTTCAACCCTTTTTACTTTTCAAAAGTTTGACCTCGATAGAGATGGAAAGATCAACCAGGATGAGATGAAGGAGGCCATCAAGTCGATGCTGGGGGAGAAGCTGAAGAAAGGGGAGCTGGAGGAGATCATAAAGGAGCTGGACATCAACGCAGATGGAAGCATTGACTTTGAAGGTAACTTTAAGAAGTTCAGGCACATTTACACGTTTGACTTGTTGACCAGAAGTGTGTGTGTGTGTGTTTCACATTGTTGGTCCTACTTGTGTATCACATTGTGTGCTTGTGTGTACTATGCACTAAACACTCAGCACTGACTCCACTTTGTTTTCTCCCTCCTCCTCTTCAGAGTTTGTGATGATGCTCTCCATTCGCTAGCTGCTCCACCGCTTCTGAATCATACCATAGTTAACACAACTACGATCCATATTATATTGATAATTCAGCAATTTTTGTAAAGTAGGTATAGACATCTATACAACATAATTTGTTCCTAACTGTATTTTATGAATGGTGAATTTGTATAGTGTGGGAAAAATGCTGCGAATGCTGGTATTTTGAGAGAAAGATGAAAGTTTTGCAGTGATGTAATATGTAAATAAGACTGAGATGTTTTACTATTTTAATAAAGAAATCAAAATGATGGGAGTTTTAAAAACACAAAATGACTTGTAATTTGTTATGTAAGAAGTAATCAATGGACTGATGACATTTTAACCTTTTAAACAGACTTTATTCCAATAACAAGTCATTTATTACCTTCAGGTCATTGTCAAGCAACAACATGGAAATGAATGAAGCAGTTATCATCCTCTAGAGAACATAAGTTAAATATAAATTTGTATATTTGTCAATTGTTATCAACAATGCAGGTCTTCTGTCTTCAGAATTGGAGAAGCATTTGCACTTTTAAAAACCATCGTGTTGGCGTGCCGGAAGAAAAACACACATTTCAGAATAAAATCCCACATTTGATGGTAGCACTGGAACCAATCATAAGCACAACTTAACTCCTTTTGGAACTCTAAAAGCTTAACACTACTGGAAACTTAAGCTGCTTATTCTATCATCAAAGTATATGTGCACGATTAAGAAAGATCTGCAACATGCAGCAGGTGGTGTCGAGAAATTAATGTCTGATTGTAAGACAAGACACAGAATAATAAAGGAGAGTTTCAAATGAGGAGAAGAGATGTTCAAGCCATCGCAGGAGTCAGAAGTCACTGTGCTTTTAAGCAATGCAGTCAAAAAGTCTGAGGAACGGTCTGTGTCTCTGTGTCAACGTACTCTTTCAATTCAATGTAAAATACCAAAGCATAGGCCCTTCTACCAGGATGTACCACCACAAGAAAACAACTAATGTCAGGTTACAAACATATCTCACACCAAGAATATACTTCCTCAACAAACCCTATCCACTTCTGTTTCTGCTCCTGCTTGGTCAGTACAGGAGACTTTGTGTCAGCGTGCATCTTCTAAAAAGAGACCAACTGCAAAAACAAAAACGGTTTATTTAAGCATATACAAAAAGTGTAAACTACCTACCGTCTGTTTCTTCTCCTCTCAGGGGAATGTTAGCTCTAACTTTTGGAAACTTCATGACATTCACAAAAACTATCCAAAAAGCAGATTTTGTAAACAAATGTATTTAAATCTCTAGAATGTGAGAAGATCTAATCCTAACGTGTTGTGCACTTTGCATGGTGGTCACATTGGCAGGGTTAAGAGTGTCCAGGCAACGCCCTGGATGACACACACTAGAACTGGATGCACTCTCGGGTACTGTTGCGCAAGATGCTGCTCTGGATTTAAACCCATGGCGAATGGAATAAGAATGCATGTTGTGTCACATCCACAGCTTTGTGAGGATATTATGGAGAAATTTAGCAGTTTGTTACTGTGTGCTGAAGGTATGTTTAGAGTATTTGTGGCAAGATTGGACCAACATCAGGCATGGATGTATTGTCCAGTGGTCACACTGCAGTCACTCAAAATCACATCACGGCGTCCCTCCATGCACAGCCCAAAACACAACAAGCAAGTGGCTACAACACCTACGCCTCTCGTGTTTCTGTTAATGCCTGTCTCTACATGCTATCAAACCTTTTCCCTTCTACTTGTAGCTTTTCCTTTATCTTTCCTTCCTTTCTTCTTTCTGTCCGCCTTCATGGTTGATAGATAATGATGGATAAGCTTCTTCCATGATGTCTATCCACAACTCCCGGTGTCTCCATTGAGCAGCAGGACAACTGCTCGGCTAGTAAGATGTGTCAATAATCTCCTGTTGCCTACAGCTCGTTGGTCAGCTCATCAGCAAATTCAGCCATGATGTCATGCACCCAGATGTCCCTTTCCTCCTGTGAAGTGTCGACCAGGAAGACCGTCATCTTCCTGTCCCACTGGTTAGTGGCTTCCTGTACGGCCTCCAGCTGGGCCACAAGGGGTTTCTTCTCAACGTGGTTTCTGAAAACGATAGAAGCTTCCTCTGACCACTGCCTCGGCTTCAGTCCTGCCCGGGGACACAAGTATGAAGGTTGAGCTCACTTTTATGTTAACGGTACAATGTTAAGATTTAATGCTACATCAAGAACCATTCCCTCCGTATGTCCTTATGGGCACAACTGTCGTTCGCCCGTCTTTTGGACGGACGTGTATTCTTAGTAATATGGAGAGAGGCTGCCCTGCCCACCCACATTCAGTGGCTGAGGAGCATTATGTCCTGTCTAAACCGTGATAAGATCTGCTACTCAGTTTTAAACTCTAACAAAAAGTTACAAAAGGTGTGTGGACCTTTCCTGAAAAACCTCCATAACGTTCAATCAAACTAAAGACTTGTTTCCTCACTTGTTGTCTTTCTGTTGCTCTCTGTAAGTCAAATGATCTGTATAGTTTTCTAAACCCCACTTATTTTATCTATAAGCTAATTGTTCTTTCTTTCTTTGCTAAATACAAAACCAACTTCAAATGATGATTGCATGTTGTGATCCTCTATCCTAGATGCTATAGGACATTTGTTATTCTCACAAATATTGTGTGTATATTATGTTGATTTCTTTTCAATGTAATAAAACATATTCTTGCGAAAAAAATAATAGTCCAGAAGTTTTATCAGCAAAATGTACTTAAAGTATTAAAGGTAAATGTACTCATAATGCATAAATACAAATGCACCATATTTTTAATATGTCAAATACTAATCTGTAAATATAGTTGAGTAAGAAGTATAATACCTGCATCTGATATTGTAAAGTACAAGATGAATTAACAACAAATATAAATACTCGAGTAAATAAATGGCACTCACCAGCCAGCTGAGCCGTGATTCCCTGGAACGGCAGCTGTCTGAACTCTTTGATCAGAGGTCTGAGCTGTGTGCAGCTGACCAGCTCATGTTTACCATAGTCCAGCTCGTACACAGACACAAGCCCGTTGGTCAGAACTCCCTTCACTAACACACGATGCCAGCTGAGAGAAGAGAAGAAGTGGATCTATAAGCCTCCATTTGGCCTGTTATTGAATATCCACTACGGACAGAAACATAGGCATAAGGCACCACAAATCAGTAAGAGTAACTCACCTGTTCTCCACTTTAGCAACATATATCTGATTCTTCTCTATGTTCAGTGGTTTCGCCTCAGTTTTATTGTAGTAGAGAATCATCTCTCCCATCAACACCACCAGTTTGTACATATCTCTCCAGGGCTGAAGCACAAAGTGGCCTGGATGGCACGCCACTGATACATAGACGTCTATGTTGTTTCCTGAGTAGAAAAATAATTACACGTAAACACGTGATTTTCTAGGCTACATTAAGGCCAGAGAAGATCTCCCCTATATGTATTACCTGCTGGCGGAAGCTCTAGTAATGGTGGCAGTTGGAGAGAGGATGAGGGGGGTGATGGTGTCTGTGGTGGGCTGGTGGTAGTCGTGTTGCCTCTTCCTGGTCCCGATAGAGCCCTCCTGAGATGAGGCTTGGCTGGGGAAGAGGTTGACGTTGGATTCCCATTGGTGTAGTCACCCATCCTGGGAGTTTTGGAGGATGAAGTGTTTGTGAAGATCTTGGCAGAACTGTAAAATTAAATTAACAAACAAACAAGAAATTAAGTGAATCCATAATCCATAACTGTAAACTCAACATTAGCTATATATTAAGGGGATAATACAGGTGAATCTCAAAGCAGCTGTAACCTGTGACTCGTCAGGAAAACATCTGGTTGCTGTTTGAACAGGTCAGACTGGGCCATCGTATGGTTGAGGCTGCGGGCCGGGTCGTGGAAGTTCTTGTCGGTGAAGAGGTGGACGTAGATGCAGCGCTTGGTTTCATCTACCTTGGCCACCTTGGGAGGAGTGTCAAGATTAGAGTGGAGATACATGAGGGGCGAATCCAATGCAGGTATAATTTGAGTGATTTCTAAAACAAATAATTATCATTGCCTTCCTGTAAAAAAAACCCAAGAAAATGTTAAATGTTAAGGAAGAATGGGCTGCAAATTACCTTCATGCTACAGTCAGTGGTGTTGAGCACTTTCTCTCGAAGCCATTGGACAGCATCTGGAGTCCAGGATCCAACGCTGACAGCCAGGTCAGCAAGACAGCACTTCACAGCCTAAACACAGGTTGCTAAAAGTCATTTTCTCAGAAAATCTGTAGGATTGCATGAGGGCTCACAGCAACAGTGCAGAACAACAACATCTCCTTTGAGCATAAGATTTGCTCTTGACGAGCTGTGCTTTGAAGACATAGCTGACCTGTGGCGGGATGGCCATGAGGTCACGTAGGAATGGCGGTGGGATCTCTCTCAGCTCAAACACCTCTACAGAAGCCTGGACGCCAACATCAATGAACAAGATGTCGAGCACTCTGCTGCCATGCAGGTTGGAGATCTAAAGATTGAAACAAAGACAGGGAAATGTTCATATTTTTTACAGTTCAGTTATAAAAATGCCAACAAAATGTGCGGGGAGGAATGCAGTGATTTGGATGGTGTTCTTTGTAATCTCGACTCTCAGGGTAATGCCTGCCTCTGCAACTGTGACTTTATCCCTTTTGTCAACATTAATACTATTTTGATTTGATGAGAAATTCCTGTCCGTGCTGCAGTGCCATCTTACCTCAACACGGGATCATTTGCCTTTGTAGCGAGCCAGACACCCTTTCCCACAGAAGGGTCGAGATACCAAGAACTCTGATGTTACCTGGAACAGAAACTTGTTTCATCAAGAAACTCTTATCATCAGATTATTGTTCTATCTGACAGTGGTGAGTTTACCGAGTGTGTGCAACTGCTGCTTTATGACTGCAATACACAATTATACAGTAAAAGCTCACACAAATATTTCACAGGTCCACCCAGTCTGCCGCAGATGTATACTGCAATGGCATCAAAGATTGGGACTTTAGATCTGTGGTACTTGAAATGGGGAGTGGCTGTTGATGTTGAAAGAAATTAAAATTTTAATTGTGAATGGTTAAATTTAATCCTACATTTACTCAACAACAGTTGATACAAACGTTAGCAACACTAGCAGAGGGAGTCACCCTAACAGATAAACTATATACATTTTGCTGAACTCAACTATGGATTACCAAACTGAATATTCAATTGTGAATTTTCTGAGTAGAAAAACAAAACCACTTTGTTACTTGTTGTGGAAATCACTGGTATGAAATGTCATGTACATGGCATACTTCATCCTTATATAAACGTATTACTCCCCTGCGTGCTTGATGAATTCGAACACACTCCCTAGACTAGACAGTCTCTTGCATCGGTAAGATACAATACCAGACTCCACACTGTATTTACCTCGACGTGAAGCATTACTGAGCTTTAAAGGACAGCAGTGGCACACATGGAAAAAGCATCGGCTCCACTATGCTGCTAACAGATTAAGTGGTTTGGCAAGATTATCAAACTAATCTCAATCTGTCAACAACTCCGCCTGAAAGAAGCAACACACCACGGATACATTCACAAAAGGCTTTTAAGTGGCTGTGTGAGTCCTTGTCTCCCCTCATTTATTTCTAACTAAACTGTCTGTAATGAATACATATAGATCTCTATCTTGACAGACAGATAAGGACACGACATGGAAGGTTTATATTTTTCTCTTCTCATTCCCAGTCAGGAGTGTGCAACACAGCTGTCTAATGTAACTGCAGGATCTACTAAACTTAAGAAGGGTAGCATGTAAAGCTACACAAACAAAAGGCCGACAAGCAAGAAACCACTAAGATGAACGGAACACAGAGAAGCAAATTCAATGGGCTGCTTTAATACTGGAATAAGAGTTGTAGTTCCAGACCCAGAATGGATCTTAATGTTAATTAGATACATGCAGTGTTTGTTACGTAAACATTTCGAAGGAGAGTTGTCACCCGTCAACCCTCCTCCTACAAGAACCATGACAGTTACGGTCAATGTCTTAATCACATTAATTCCTAACCAATCATCATACTTCAAACGGTTCCTCCACAAGGGAGGTTCTTGTATTCTGTGTATTGGTAAATAAACTAAAAATGACAACAATGACAGTCTGGTCCTCATAGATATGGTTCTAATTGTTTATGTTAATTGCAGCATAATGAATATAATGTTTTAGTGATGTTAAAATATAAGGCTTGTGTTATCCTATATTGTTCTTATTGTCAAAATATCCCATGAAAAGATCAAACACATCGTGTACTGTCATTTGTCTTGCAGTAAAAGGAGAATAAATATTTCCATCTTTCAAACTTCCCCACTGTGTCTGTGGGACCAAGTACAACAATTAATATATACTAGCTGAAAAAAAGTTTTAAAAGCCACTGAGACATAAAGCGTAGCATGGTGTTAACCTGTGAGTGGAAGTATGTCTCTATGTTCTCCAGTATCTCATTCAGCTTGGCAAGGCCTCTGGAGGGCAGCTGGCAGTAGATGGTCCCATCTGAGCAGACGCTTCTGACAGTCACGTTCATATAAGCGCTGTTCACCTGAGGAGAGCCGGGGATAAGAGTTTAGTGTGCCATACACACACACACACACACACACACACACACACACACACACACACCGTTACCAAACAACTCACAAACACACTGTCTGCCCTCCTGTACCTGTAGCGGGCTGGCAAGCGTCTTGTCCTGCAGGGCTTTCATACAGGCAGCGTTGATGTTGACATCATCGTCCTGCGACGTATCATACAGGACGACAATAGGGGTCTGCCCTCTCTCTAGGATTTCTGCCAATAGGATCTTTCCACTTGCCATTGCCTCAAACTTCTTCAGCACAGCAGGCTCCTGACAGAATGGTTCCAGACCTGGACACACACACACACACACACACACACACACACACAGTTACATCAATAGGCCAATAAATGATGGAGAATTTTGGCAGGAAGAATCTGCAAAAAAAAAAAAAAAAAAAAATTCAAATTTAGACTCACCTGCTAGTTTACATTTGGTCGCCTGGAAAGGCAGTTGGAAAAACTTCTCATGCAGCTCAAACACTTTGATTTTGCTGATCACTTCTGAGAAGCCATGATCCACATAGTGCACCTACAGGGGTGAAAGATTTCAAAAATATATATATATTTTTTTTAAACATTTTTTTGTCTTGGATCCATCACTTGGTATTCAATGACTAGTATCCCTGGTTATTTTTCTAGAATTCTCACCTTGACCTTGTCAGTCATGACCTCACAGACTTGCGCCCTAAGAATCTCCTCCTCCTCTTCGGCCCTGACAGCAACAAGTTGGCCAGAGGATGGAGATGACAAAGGAGTTGGACTTCTTTGGTCCACACCGTAAAACGCCCTCATTTCATCTTCCATGGACTCCTGGGCCTGGGAGTAACCCTCACCAATGTACCTGGTGGAGGAGGGGAGATAAACAGGGAGAGTCTGAACTGTTGAGTCTTACAGTATGATCACACATACAGTTCTCCTACCTACCTGATTATAACTCCATTGGTGTTGGTGGCCTCCACCACTAGCACAGAGGGGTACTCCTCTTTGGGTATTTGCAGAGAGGGCACCGCATGGTTACTGAGCCTCCTCCCCAGCTCCTGCCTTACCCTCAGCTCCTCTTCACTGGCTGAGGAGTTCCTCCTATTACAGTTCTCATCCTCTACTCCTCCACCATCACAACTGGTACTTCCCTTGTACAAGATGGCCCTCTTTGGGTTGTCAGGCATCGGGAAGTCGATGGTGCAGATGTCGGAGAGGAGGTGAAGGTTCTCCAGGACATGTCCGGGCAGTTTGAACTTGCAAATAAATAAAATTTAATATATATATATATATATATATATATATATATATATATATATATATATATATATATACTGTACATATATATGTATATATATAAAAATACACAAGAGCACCTAGCTCCTGAATTTGGTAATGACCTTAATAGATAGTAGTGTTTAGAAATGTTACTGACCTTGTACGTGTCCCGGAAGATCTTGGGCAATGCGTGGGCCCATAGGCCGTTGGAGTACTTCACCAGCAGCTCCTCCAGCTTCAGCTTCAGGTCGGGGCTGAGGGTGGCAGGGGAGGATGGAGGACTGGGGGATGAGGAGGACGATGTTGTAGTCTGGGGAGAGCAGGAACCAGAGCGAGTCAAGTGGGTGCTGGGGGTTCTCTTCTGGGTGGGGGACTGCACAGGTTTGTCTGTCGGGGTGTTTGAATTTGGCACAGGGTTAAGGATGGGTGGAGGGGAGGAGGTGGTGATCTGTTCCTTGGCAGGGTAGAGTAGCAACTCTGATGGGTTGCTACTGCAGGTTTTCTCTACCTAGGAGAATAAATGGAAAGGACTTACATTTATTGTAAAACCATTTTGTAGGTAATACAGACCAAACATGACTAGACATTCATGACATTGTTGCTTCCAATATTTCATCAGGATTGCTAATCTTTTGTTTTGAGCTCTTAAATGTACCTCTGCCATACAACGAGTTTTGGTGAACTTAGAGAATTGTGAGTGGTTCAGAAATTCCTCTTTCTCATGTTCTCTGATTTATGACTTATATATGCTTGTGCTATATAAATAAAATGTACTGATATATACTGAGATGATGTAAGCATGTTGTGTTCTATGCAGAGCTTCTGTTTTCAGGATTTTGTGCATAGGGACTATCTGTGCATATCTCTAGTACAGAGTTTTCTGTAAAAAGATAAACTGATAGATAACAGCTGCTTAACATGTACCACATGTGATACCATAAGGTCTACAAAGTAAATAGCAAAAGACAAAAAAAAGTATTTGCCAGAAGAAAACATGCATTAAGATGTCATGCAGCCCCTCTGGATTATCCTCTCATCACAAAAGTAATTGTTAAATATAATCATTTGATAACAACTAAGCTTCTTATTATAAATTACAAACACAACATAACACAAGGTGTACATACAGTGCATATGTGTGTCCAGGTCTCCAAGTCTTTGATGGCCTCAGTGGGCATGTCCTGTTTATACAGCTCCCTGTAGATCTGAGGCAGCTTTGAGACCCAGAACCCGTTACTGTACTTCCCCAGAATCTCCCTGATGCGCCCCTGGACCTGCAGAGGATTGTAAGGTTTTCCTTTCCCCGAGTTGAGACTCTCGTTTAGATTAAAGGATGCTGGAAGGTTGAAGAAAAAACGTAGAAGAGAGATTACACATACACATGGATGCAATTACTGCTTTGATCTTCTGGACCCTGAAACTTGCGGGTTGCACGGCAAACTTTTGTCCAAAACAGAAGCTCTTTAATCCTGAAAGAGATGGATGATTTGAATCAAAAAGAAGAGTAAGAAATGCCTCTTTTTGCCTCTAGATTTTCTTTTTCTTATTGACTGGAACTTTTCTTTTGGTTCAAAAGATCTAAATAAGACGACGAGTTATAAACAGAAACCGACCCTAATCCCAACAAACACAATCTTAAAAGAGGTTGACAGATGACACAAGACACCTCATGTCTACAGGATCCTCAGATACAACCTGACACATTACACATCACAGAATAATGGTAGGTCTGTAGGACACATGATTTGATCTTCAGTACAACAAAGCACAGCCTGACACTAGAAAACTGTCCTCTACTTAGTTGAGTCTTTACTATCCTCTGGTGATGCTTAGAGCATCTAGCCAGCATTTCAGTTGTTTGAAGTTATCGAGGTCTGGGAAACATTTCTGCTTGTTTAGACGACCAAAAGCTACACAAATGTATTTTTAGCTTTATGAAAAACAGCATGTTCTACTTACGGCCGGTCTGTTGGGAGTTTCTAGAAAGGTGAGCATGCACCTCCTTCTGAAACCGTGACGAGAGGGTCATCCTCTGGTCTGATCTGGACACAAGAGAGCAGAGCAAGGAGGAGCAATACTTTCTTTTTGCAAGAGAAGAAAATGGTGCAGAACAGACTCAAAACAACATTTTATTTCTCTTTTTTGAACGTTAAAAAGCTGTAGCATTTTACAAACATTTGTTTTGTGCATAGTTGAAAAAAATCACTTCTGCTGCATGTCCGATCCTTGATCTCTTATTAGGAAAAGCACTCTGGACAGGTCAGACTCTGGTAACATCTCAAATTCTAACCAGAAAACAAAAGTTACAGATGTGGCTACGATTTTATCCAAGGTCACACGTCACTCTACTTGTAACAGATAACAGGATCCACCATCACTGATGATTCTCTGGGCAAAACACAAACACTGCTATATAATTTACAAAAGAACTTTGTCACTTTCTGAAGGAAGCCAAAGACCAACATTGTTTTTTATAATGTAATCTTTGTCCAATAGAATACATGTTGAGGTGTGCAATGGTACCAATGGGGTTGAATTCCTCTATTAGTTACCCAATTATTCCAGAAAAACATTGCAACTTTGCGAGTAATGCATTTTAATGCAATAAGATTCAAGTTGGCACAAGCAGTGCCTGTCAAGTTATTCTAAAATAAATTTGTTTGGTAATTTATGTCCTTGTATAACGAGGATAATTATCCTTTGGTCTTCAGCCAATAAGCAGAAGTCCTTAAAGTGCTCAAAAATAATGGACATTTTAATATCTACCGGGGAGATAGTGTGATACAATTGAAACCCCCAAAACAGCCACTGACTGCATCTTGTGTTGACGTTTCTTTCTAGTCAAAACTGTTTTCTAGAACCTGTTTGACTGAAGACCTCACTTTGATTTTGATTTTGCTTCCATTTCTGTATAATTTCTAGATAAAAGAACTACCAGACTGTCACACAACCTCACTCATACTTTCTCTCCCTAAGTGGCGACAGTTAATGCCTGAGCTCACACAAAACTCTACCATCAAGGTAAAGAATAGTCTCCTGCACTTTTTATTAGATTAAAAATGTAAAGAAAATTAATGTAATTCTATGTTGGCTCTTTCATTTTGTTTGCGGAATTTACCACTTGTACTGCCATGCATCCCAAAGTACACCTGCAGGCACACACACACACACACTCACACACAAACGATGATAACGCCGACCTGACAGCGTACTGTCCAATGGAAGATCCAGAGGGATACAGAGAGATCTGCTGATTCACTCTGTGTCGGTTTAGAAGTGTTAATCTACCAGAGAATAGAACAGGGATTAAAAAGGGCTCAGGTCCCCCGCCAACACACCAGGCTTCCCACCCTGCCGCCCCATTGTGCTGCTGAGGGCCAGTGGTACACTGGACCCCAATTTACAGAGGACTGATGTCAGTTGTTTTCACAGTGGACAGACGAACAGGGCCGTGGATGGATGGAAGTGAGAGAGCCAGCCAATGAGCTGGAATAATCATGATTCATTGTTTAAGCAATGCAGATAGATAATATCTCGCAATGCTGCCAGATGGCTTCTTCAATAACATAGAATCAGGTTTTTAAGCTCAATCCAGGTCACAGTGAATGACAGTAGAAGTCTGAAGCCATTATCTACTGGAATAGGTATTGGTTTTAGAATAGGAGAAACTGATTTGGGCCAATTACGGGGAAACGAGGGTCAAAGCATAATGAGTAATTAACAAATGAACTCACAGAGGGTGTAAGAAAGAGAAGGAAGAATGATGGGTAGTAAGAGGAACAATGACAACATGCCAAACACGTAGACGAGAAGGCAAAGAGAAACAGAAAAAAGGAGAAAGTGAGGGGAGGAAAGATACAGACAGAGAGAGAACCAGAAAAATCTGGTGAGCACATCATCAATCCAGTGCTGAATAAACAGCAGCATGGAGGCTGTTTGCACTCGGAAACCAAGCAGAGTTAAACTTGGCTCCCATTCACCAGCAACCTATTCTGATTCAGTTCAGACCACACATGTGGGAGGAGAGGAGGGGGACAGAGAGAGAGAGAGAGAGAGAGAGAGAGTGAGAGACAGAGAGAGAGAGAGAGATAATGTATAAAGAAATAAAGAATAGGGGACATGTACAATTGGTTTTCATTGACCTGTACCTGTAGTTTGGATTGGATGATAGAGTGACGAGACAATGTAAGAAACTGGTTAAAAATAAGTAATTAAATCCCCCAAAAGATATTTTTTATTGTCTAAGACAGTTTAAAGAATTTTGAAAGCAGGTTGCATTGCAGCGAGAGAATCTACAGGAAGGTTTCTGGCACGTTGGTCATTTGTATTTCTCTACTTGGATTTCCTAAGCAGCCCAGTTGGACTTCCACATACAGTATGATTGCTATCGTGCAAAAAAAGTCATCATTGGAATGTGAGCAAAAGTAGTGTTTTCATACCAAAGGCCTGCAACAAATCAGATCTTGAATGCAAAATCTACATTTATATAAAAGATTTTTTTTTTGGTCCAAGAACCATAAAATGTATCACATAAAATGATCTCAATTCATTAAAACTGAAGTGAAGCAACTGTGTCCAACTGCTTACTTCTCGGCAGGTGGGTTCCCTTTCCTGTTGGGTGTGTTCTGATACATCTTGTTTGGATGCGCCCCAGTCTTGCCCTCTGACTGGCCATCCCTCATGTCCCTCGTCTGTCTGAAGTCTCCATGTCCCCCCCCCCGGCCGGCGCCGCCTCCTCCACCTCCTCTACCTCCGCCTCCCCTGCGGTGGTTCGGTTGCCTCAGAGAGGTTTGAGGTTTGGCTGCACAAAGAAAGAGAAAAGAAAAGTAAAACTATGGACTTAAAGAGCACACACACACACACACACACACACACACACACACACACACCCTGACTCAGCTAAACTTGATGCTGAAACAGGGCAGTGTGTCTGTCTGGATGGCACAGCGCAAATTAGAAGTTGAAAAAAAACTTCTTTTAAGACGTAGTGTAATGAAAAATGTAACACCAAGTGGCAGGATTATTCTTACATTGTTACAAAAGCCAGTAACTGTCATCAGTTATGGTCCCTGTATGTTCAGTAAGAAGAGCAACAGTCAGAAAACATACTCCCTCATCACTGACACGTTACATCATTCAAGTGCATTGTGATTGGTATGACATCACATGTCTGCCAAGTGACATCACCAATATACCCTGTTGAGCATAACCCTTAGTCATTCCCACTCCCACACTCCCTCTTCCCCTTCAGTTATTCCGCATGCTGTCTCTTATTTTATCTCAAATCATCTCTTTTCCTCAGAGAGCTCTAGAACTTTCCTCTGCTTTCTGATCTTTTCTGTTCTTGCTGAATATCATTAACTCTATACAGGGAAAAAACACAACAAGCAGCTTCATCAGCCTTCGTCTTCAAAAACCATCAACAGGCCATTTCAATGTCTAAATCGTATTCTTTTCTCAATGAGCTACAAGCAGTTAATCAATCAATCGGCCCATTAATGAATCAATAACACTTCCACAAACATAAACTCAGCATTCACAAATGCAGGCGGACGCAAGCTTGAATCCACATGCAAATACGGGCAAGGACAATCACACATGAGCAGACGCTGCGTCATCTCACCAGCAATTCCCTGGTCTGCCTCTGCCTGAATATCAATATCCTGATGAGGAGGAGGAGGAGACAATGATAGATGAAGAGGTTGATTTGTGAATCAGCTGCTTTTTGCTTGCAGTCTCAGCGGCCATCGGCTGCATTAGCCTCGAATCTGAACACGCAACCCCACTCTCTCCCTCTCCTACTCTCTCTGACTCCCCTCATCCCTATCATCTGTCCAACCCCTCCCTTCTTCTCATTTCACCATCCCTCTTCTTTTCTTTTCCTCCGACACTCATGTCGCCACTCCTCCTCTCGTCTTCTCCAACACCTGACTGCACTACCACCTCCCACTTCCTCCTCTGGCTCTCTGCAGCATCACGGTCTAGCGGAGGTGTATGCACTAAAAAAAGAATTGTGTACACGGTTCTGTATGTGTGTGTTTGTGTGTGCGTGTGTGTGTGTGTGTGTGTGTGCATATTTTAATGAGTCTGTGAGATTGCATGTTTTTTTTTGCATGTGTGCAGGTATGGTTCATGAGTGTGTTAATAGCAAATAATGTCAGAAAAAGATGAATGAATGTTCACAATTGTGTGTGTATCTACAGTAAAATGCATGTGAGCTGACATCTTTGTTCACATATAAATCTGATACACCTGTGCAGCCCTTCACATTGTGTGTCTGCTTGAGTGTGTAAGTGTGATATTCTCAGCGCCTAAGGAACTGCAGGTCTCCACAGAGCAACAGTTAAAACAGGCCAGTCAGTCATGCAAAAAACGGGCCCAAACACAGAAAGCACTTGCTAAAGTTGCATTGTCACAGTACTGATACAAACACTGGACACTTCCTATGTCTCTCCTACTGCTGCTCTGTAGCACCAGTCCCAACAGGAGTCTAGAAAAGGTTTGATAATATTCAATTAAAAAGGCTGGCTGGAACTAAAAATATATTTCTAGGCCACCGCTTTCTGAGCCTGAATCAATCTTTTATTTTGTTGCGTAAACGTGTCTAGTTTAGAGTATAAACAAAACTGCTTGGTCATCCCTTAATATGCAAACAGGAGGAATTCTATACAGCAAAGATGTGCAGCCAGTGCTCCCCTTGTCAAATGGACATTTCAAACGGCCCTTTGGTTAATTTTGAGGCAATTATTAAAAAGAATAGGTTTGTTTTTATTCTTATAACATATATACAGTTTATATAGTATATATCCTATACGTATATATACACTCTTATGATATTATTCCTGGGAGTTGAAAAAGGATTTCAAACAGCATTTAGCATGTTGGAAAAACTAATCTTTGTAAAATATTAACCTTACAATGTATGTAATACTATTACTGAAATATTACTGGTTAAGATGATACACTTGTTTTTCTATATTCACAATCATAACAGGACTTTGGAATAAGAAGTCATGAGGCTTTTTGCATCACACCACGTGTACTGTATATCAGGACTGATGTTAATCCAGAGTGCCCTTTGCTATGTAGTCAAACCGGTTTTGAAGTAGTCTTACATTCACATTAGATATTTAAGTCCTTTGTAAACATGTATTGTTGAATTCCACTGTTGGACACACACAATACACCCAACACCGGTTGTCCTGCAGTGCAGTTTAAGTGCTACAGTGCTAACCTCTGTCACACACCTTCCAGACTGTTAATTAGCATTATTCTGTTTAATCCGTGTACATATTTATTTTCACATTTTAAATGAAAATCATAGATTTCGAGTATTTTTCAGCATGCTATTGATGGTAATGGTATATGGACCTGTACTAAAGCCGCTTTCACACTACATGACATCATTCACACCCATTCATACACTGATGGGAGGGGCTACCATGCAAGGTGCCACCTGCCCATCAGAAGTAACTAACATTCACACACATTCATACACCGGAGACACACCGTAGACACAGCTACGGGAGCACACTCTCTTTGAGAATCACAAGTACAATGACACGTTTTTATAGATTAGGCATTTAAAATCATTTCAATTTAGTTTTAAAATACACACTCTCAAGCATGTTGCATGTATCCTCCTTACATTTTAGCAGTGACTGCAATGACATTTAATCCAATGCCTAATTGATTGCAGGCCACCTTGTGACTCAGTTATAATGTATGTAGTTGGATAGAGTTAAATGTGTCTTGATATGTTGTGCATCTTGTGCAACTGGATTATAGTTTCCCATTGAACACTGTAATAGTGAACCCATTGCCTTACCAATTCGGTTCTCCCTAAAATATGTCAGATATTTGCTTCCTGTCTCCCAGACAGGAAATGGGAAATCCCAAATGCACAAACGCAAATTATAATGTTTTTCAAACCCTGCATACATTAATTTAACCTGGACTTTAAGTGAAACCAAAATAGCTGAGTGATTTGCCAAAAGCTTTACATGCAAGGAAATGTACAATAAAAAAAATAATATATACATAGAGAATGTATTATTGTTGTTCAAATCAGTAAGACAAATGGCAATGTGGCTGTGTTTATGCTTGCTAACTCCCCAAAATGGCGGTCTAAAATCTTACCATTGAGGACGAGTGGGGCAGCCGGTTTGACCCTCATCTGGGTGTTGACCAGGTGGGGCCGGCCTGTCTTCTTGGAGCTGCGCTGACGAGCCACCACCTTAGCTGTGTGGGCTGCGTCATGGGCACCTGAGGCAAAACACACCATCTGCAGCGAGAGTGAAGAGTAAACAGACCCCAGATACATAGTGGTATTAAAACATATGATTATATATAAAGAATAATATGATTGAATTATGGCTTAATATGTGTACACATCTATCCCTCAAACCATCCATCCTGCACAGGCCTCACACACACACCTCTCCAGAGCGGCTGCGCTCTGTGCACACTACAGAGGGCATGCTGGCTAGCAGTGCATCCAGGTGGTTGTGTCCCATCTGTTTGTGTGGTATCTGCTCCCCGGTCAGCTCTTTGTACTCTAACTGCAGACGGGACAGTGACACTCCGCCTTTGTGGGCCTGGAGGACGGCCCGCAGCATCTTCTTTACCAGCTCCACATCAGCCATCTGAAAAGAAATGAATTTTTTTTTTAATGGACATAGTTTGTTTTTAATGATTGCCACAGCGGTAGTTTAAAAAAAACTAAAACAGTATAGTCATATTATATGACCAAAACAAGCATGTATCTATTTTTTCTCAAGGGATAGGGGAGCTAATTATTAATTACCATTAACATGAGCAGGTATTTATTGGTAATTTTACTCACTCTGAAATGATCTTGTTTTTCAAAGACACCAACTTCTACTGTATCCCTTTAGAGACATTTAGGTTCAAGATGATAATTTCCCCTTCGTGGTGCACATCCTGCTACAGTCCATCTCCATGGAATAATAAAGTATATATATATATATATATATTCAAAAATGTTTGGTATAAAACAGGCCACACAAAGAGGTCTGCCCACTGCAACACATCGTTTTTAATAATAAGTGGTTAACTGAAAGTGGCCCTCTAAATTAGTTGCTATGTCAGTAATTTGTTATAAAGCGTTACTATTATTAACATTACATTATTAACGTCCTTGTTTGTTCTGAAATTGTATCCACTTTCCTCTAGAAAGTCTATGCCTTGAATTGAAGAATTCAGAAATATATAGGCTCTATGCTATTCCACACTGGGCCGAGGTGCTACTATGAAGGAAATGTGAATACAGTTGTGTTGAAAAGTGAAATATACATGTCTGATTTACCCTACTGATTTTAAGAGAAATGCTTCAGCATTAGATTTGTTTCGGCCACTTGTTGATACATTTTGCACCGCAGGCAGCAGACGGAACAAACTATGAGTGACGTAACTCGTCCCACTTCGTCTCCACACCCTCCATTGGGACCAAACTAGTTGGGTGAAGTTTCCTTGTCTTATTTCGTTTTCATAACAAAACTGTAATAAAATAGTCCTGGCACATTGAATGACACCGACGGAATGTACAAGAGACAGTATACAGTCCGCTCAGGCAACGATAGTGCGCCTAACATCGACTTAAATCCTTCAGTGCCACCTCCGGAAGAGCGGCTCGTAAAGTTAGCTAAGGTACTGTTAAAAGACCGGAAGCCTGGACATGTTGTCTTCATAATAAAACTTCAGAGACTCACTGGACATTATTTACCACGCATATTAGTCAAAGAAGTGATTACTTTGAAAGTCCTTACCGGAAGCAAGGTGCGTGTCCTAGCTAGCTTGAACACTTTCGAGACATCCTAGCCGAAAGTGCAAAAGGGGTCAAATAAACACCCAACAACAACTTTACCAAGAGCGAGTGTTATAGAAGTCCATGTGAGTCAGAAATCCGCAAAATAAAACACTCTACCTTGCTCTACCCAGACGCGGTGGTGAAATGAGGACCTGTTTCAGTCGCCGTCAGTGCTGTCACCGCCACGAGCTGAGCTGCAGCCGAGGCACTGTCACACAGGGGTGTCTGCGAGCCGGTCCAGGCACAGCCTCTCCTCCGCCACCTGATTGGTCGGCTGTGGATGGGCTTCTGGCTAATTACGCGTGAATATATTCATCCAGGGGCCACAGCACAAGAGAACTCGTCTTCTGTCCAACCCCAACCAGCCGTAGGAAGAACAATTTGGGAAGCTGGGACAAGAAAGCATGAAGCGCTTTAGCTTTTTTTTGTCAATCCACTAATTAATATATGTATATAATATGTTATTCTTCATAATATATATTATAATGAACAATAACAGACGCTTATTTTTCTATTTTTTATTGGTCAACTCGTTGTTTTGGGTTGGCAAAATATTGTTTTTAATTTGTTATATTTATTATAATAGTTATTACACATTTCCACATTTTCAGAAATGGCAGTATGATCAAAAAAGAAACGACATTCCCAAATGTAGGTCCTCGAGAGGAAGAAGATGATACACTCCCATAAAGACTGTAAAGAAAAAAAGTAATCCAAGATGTGCAGTGGGGTCTACGGGGCGTAAAATAAAGTGTATTAATAAAAAATGGAGCAGCCACTAGGGGCGCTAATTTAAATTGTGCTTCTTATCTTTGGCACGCCGGCCACCGGAAGTGACCTGTCAAAAAACGGAAAAGACGACTGGATTTCCTAGCTTGCTAGCCAAAAAAACAACAACATAGGATCCTCTTTTGTCTGCATGAACACCTAAAGGTGCTGCATTTAAAGACGGGAATTTCTGTCTATGCCAGGTAAGCTAAGTAAGAAAATACAGGTATATTATGTTAACAGTAACGCTAACGTTCCTTGTCTTTCTGACTTTTAGCTTGCTTAGCTGAGTTGGGCACTTTGAACGTTAGCTATAAAGCTACTCTGGCTTTAACTAAATTATGCTGTCTACGTCGTGTTGTTTATGGCTGTCAGCGTGAGGGTTATTTCGTACGTAGATATAACTAATAATGCAGCAATGTGAAAAATAGCTTGAATGTCTGTCAGGACTTTTCTACCGATCGCAAGTTGACTCCCTTCTCCTCCTGTCGTAACGCTGTCGTGTTATTTGTATTGCGTTGTGTATTAAAGTGTAATATACTTGGCTGATATATTGTTTGAAAGAACATCCGCTCCTCTAAATAACAGCCACGTTTCTAAGCGAATACATGTTAGCTAGAGTTAGCCACTGTTTGTCAGCTGGTAACCAATCGGGTGAATTAATTGAACAAGCTCTTGTTAACATGTTACTAAGTTAAAGATGACGTGACGCTAAACGCGGCATAATGTGTGATAACATGTACAAAAGGGGGAACGAAGCAGCAATGTCTCTACACTTCATTACTTCTCAATTGTTTTTATATAATTATAGCTTCATAAATGCAGGCCGGGGAATTGATCATCTCGTCACTATTGAAGTGACTCCATGTAAAGTATCAATAAATCTAGCATCCATGTGATTTTGTTATTTGTTTGTGGGGAGACACAACAGCTGGATATTACCCTCCCTTTTTCAGTTCAAATCAGCTGTGACGTGTTGTGATGCAGCATCCAGGATCCCTCCCTGAAGTCAGTCATGTATTGTTTTCTCCTCTCCCTTTTTAAAAGAGGAAGGAATGTGAAAGCAGAGAAAAATTAGCACTTGAGACTTTGTATTGGAGGTGAAACCATCTTAACTTGATATTATGGCTTTGAACAGGCGACATTCTTATACCCCACGGGTGAGTAACATGGACACTCGGTATTGAGTATTATCTCATTTAGAACTTCATTGTTAATTTTGTTTGACAAACGGCACTTAATACATTATAATGGCTAAACCTATAAAGAGGTACTGTTTGTGTCACTTACCATACAGTGGATGCAGAATTCACTTTGTTGCTTATCGAAGTCCTCTATCCTCATCAGATAGAATGAGTAAGAATATATTTTGGATAACTCCAGATATCCTGTAGAGAAGGCAAAGTCTCTGTCCTTGTGTTTAACCCATAGGCAAGCTTTTTTCTTCCAATAATCTGTAATAGCATTCAATTTTGATGACTGCAACTGTCTCTCTGCTTCTGTCATAAGGCTATAAAAAAGGTTCCTACCCAGATTTCTGCCCTGTGGTTTAAAACTGAAGCAGCGTGAATTCACATGTCCCTGCAGCTTCACAAAAGGATTACACTCTTCTCTGAATGAGCATCTTTGTGTGAGCAAGGCCGGGATATGACTTGTTTATCAGGAAGTGTATTGTGGTCCATGCCACATGACTGGTTGCATGAGTGTGCTTTTTTATTCCTAAGATTGCTTTTAATAGATGCTGGAACAGGGAGAATTAGGGGGCATACTTGTTACACATAAAACAATACGGTTTGTTTGGGTCTTTTGCAGGTCTAATGTACAGTATTAAACATTATTTACATATTCCTACTAAACTGTCTATTTGACCAAGATGAAGATATAAAAAGATACCATACCTGAAGAATTCAGAAATTTAAACACATTCTCTGGTATGTAATGACCTCACCGTCATTCTTCACCGTCTCGCTCCTTCCCGTACCTAGCCACTCATTCTCATTGGTAACCAACCTTCCTATACTTTCTCTATCTCACATTTCCTCATACTTCTGCCTATCCGTATTTCCCAAATCCTCCAGCTGACCAGCCCACTGATCAGCAAAATGAGCAGCGCAGGAACAGTGGAGTCTGCCAGACCTCCAAAGGTAGGTCACTTATCAATACAGATGCAAGAAAGAAAGAAATGGCTGGAAATAAACAAATGACTATCAACTAGTGCATGATGACTCACAGTCTGTCATCTTGTCTCTGCTCTTCCTCTCCTAGATTGGCTCTATAGTGGAGGTGACTGGGAAGGGTCAGCGTGGTACTGTTGCCTATATCGGTGCCACCCTCTTTGCCTCTGGAAAATGGGTGGGCGTCATACTGGATGACGCCAAGGGCAAGAACGATGGCACTGTGCAGGGGAAACGCTACTTCACCTGTGAGGAAAATCACGGGATATTTGTCAGACAGTCCCAGGTAAGTGGCATAAATGTAATGTGTGATGGAAGGATTGATGCCAGTAGTTTCATAGGTCCTTTCTTATTTTTCAGAATTTATGATTACAAATGAACATTTGTTTGTTCCTGCTCTCATCCCCGTGTTGTCCTGATCTCTCACACACACACACACACGCACATATGCACGCACGCACACACACAGCTCCAGGTGGTGGAAGATGGCTCCGGCGCAACCTCACCAGATACTCCTGAATCAGGCACTACAAAGATACCCAGACAGAAAGGTGAGCGTGAACCACAGCTGGGTTTGAAATTCATACTTTTGAAACTGAAAGTTAATAATAATAACAGTAGAAAATAAGTCTTAATTTGTTTCCTCCAGACATTCCTGAGACTCCCCGGACATCCAAGCAGGTAGGCAACCATTACTTGCACCATAATGCTTTTTTTCGTCCTTTGTCAGTTTAGAAATGTTTGGGTGTTTCCATGACTTGGCTTCAGCGATTACTGGATTCCTTTGGAAGAAATGTAGCTTGTCCATATATGCACTCTTTTAAGTTTACTTGCACTTGAAGTTGCGCTGCCCTTTCCTGAGGAGTTATGTGTTGAATAAGATGACTCAGACCAGTTAAGCTGCTAATTCAAAGAGTGGTGATATGACGATCGACCTCTCTCTGACTTGTCCTCTGCAGTGTTTTCTAGAGGTGCTTTGTTTCAACATTCGCTACAAATGTTCCTCTCCTTTTCTTTTCTGTAAAATGTAAATGGATTTCAGTTTTTTGCCCTTCAGCCCTTGGGTTGACTTCTTATTTTTGTTTTTCTGAATACCATTTGCAGACACCTGTGAGCGTTAAGAAGGTAGAAATATTTAAATTCAACAAATTTGCTTTTGCCTTGGTTGTTTGTAATCACACTAACATGACAACTCATCTTTTGTATTGACGCTTGCACGGGATATTAAGGCATCACTTGTTGTTGATAGATGTCATTTTCACTATACTTGCCCTTGGTTTTCTGTGGCCGCACTTTATTTTGTATACCAGCTGTTTGTTTGATCATTTTACTTTTCATTCTGGTGAAGGCATCTCCACATGTAGAGGTGAAATTACAGTTGTAATGCCATAATGATGGTGTCTTTGTCTTTGCTTGTGGCCAGGGATATTTCGCCACTGTCTTAACACAGTTGCATGAGTTATATTCTGCTTTTATGGCTTGAGTTATCAAGAATAACTTCTTTAAAATGGTGTTAAATGGTGCATGCAGCTGTCAAAGCTATGATCAGTGGGTGTGGACTAACAGTGGGTATGATTCTTATGTGCTGCTAATCTCTTTATCTTGCTTCACCATTGGATGTGTGTGCGAATATCCGTGTGTGTGTACGCATGTGTCCATCCCTTTCTGCAACTCTCCTCCTCCTCCTCCTCCTCCTCCTCCTCTCCAGTCCTCTACCCGCCGCTCTGCCAAGGTGAGCTTGTCTACAGCAGACAGGGGAGGAAAACAGAATGATTTAAAACCGCACTTGATTCTGCAAAATGTTTGGTTATTTGTTTCAACTTTCCGTGGGTGCTTCTGCTTTGCGAGTTGGATCAAGGGCACAGCTTCAAATGTTTTAAATCTTTCCAAAAACGCCATGCATTTTTGTGTTTATGATAAGAAGTCCATTCTTGTTCTTAAACTGTAGTAAAGAAGACAAACAGGGTCACATTAGTCTGATTCATGTAATATTGAGATTTAGAATAATGTAACCTTCAGAAAGCAATCCCTCACATTGTTCCTCTAAGGAAGATCATTTTGAATAGTTTTAATAGTCCTTTGGTAATTTGGATTGTCAACTAATAGACATTTATGTTGTGTATGTATATTATATAGTAGACTCATCATGGCTACACAATTAGAGTATTAGGTTGTAGGTTCCTGAAGACAAAGTTGCAGTCATAAAAGATACAACTTTTTCATTGAACAGAATGTAATTAGTGCTGTAACTTCTGTTGAAGATGTTAGAACAATAATTTTTATCTATGCTATTTTGCATTGGAAATCATTTACTGCAATTATTTAGAGCTTTCCATAACCCTTGAAACTATGATCAGAATGTAAAACAAAAAGAAAATCTTTTGATGAACACAATGTTCTTTTTACCTTATTTTCGAAAGCTGGTAGGACTTCTCTGAACTTGTACAAATTCATAATACAGTATAAAAACAGGATTGTTGTAAATAATGTGTATAATTAAGAGGTACTACAAGGTTTCATTCTGTATAGTGCATATAGAGTTTTAAAAATCACTCTTTGAGAGTCCTAACAGTCTCTATGCACTGTGTCAGTGGAACACTCCAAGTCGTCTCACACCTGCCACCTCCCTCCCCTCCCTCTCGGGACGTCACTCCGGTCGCTCCAGCCTCATGGTACGATCTGTCATATCAGGGTACAACTGTCACTTGTATGAATGGTGATTAGTTTAGTCACTGAAAGCTGGTGATTTGTTGTCCTTCGGTGCACAGGTGCAGATAAATGAAGTCAAAGTGGTGTCTGTGTGAACTTGAACAACATCTTTAGCGAGGGACACTGGGAGGTGAACTGTTTAGTCTTGGAAGATGCATGAGTCAGGACGATGTTATTTAAGCACATATGCTATAAGATGAATCTGAATGCACAGCATGTAACACGGATGTTCACTATACTACTTTTTTTGTTTTGTTTTTTAAGTTGTGTGGGGGAAAAGCACTTGTTTTATTTATTGACATTCAAATACCTAACACCACGCTGTCTCCCCCTTCTTCCTCTGTTTCCTCCCACGTCTTATCCCTCTTGCAACTCTCCTCCACATACCTGCCTTGGTCTACAGGCATCTCGTGAGAGCCTGACATCCTCTCTGTCTGGTGATGTCAGTGAAGCAGGCCTGACCCCCCACCAAGGTGCACTGGCGGCTCCTGTTATACCTCAGCCCAGCGGGTCGTCTGCAGCAATGGCAGCCCCGGTCCCGGCTACTCCAAGCAAGGTGGGTCACTGACAACAAGAACAGCCAATTTTAGTGACCTAAAATAATGCTATGCCCTTGAAGTTGTATAATCACATGGTGTTACATCTCACATTTCATATTTTTATGTGGAATTCATTACAATATCAAACGCGCAAAAGATGTGTGATCTTTTAGCCAGTATGTCACATCTCCATCATTTTGGTTCTATTTTGCCATCATATTCTGTATTTTTATCCACTTCATCCATGTTGTCACTGTTTGACCAGGTGGAACCTGCCATTTTCAAGCAGGTATAGTTTTCTAATGGCTACATGCATGCTGGTGACACCTGGCACGGGTTTACTAACAAACTCATCGGAGGACATGATGACCCTCGGGCACACCTTTTCAATACTTGACTTCTGTTTCGTAATGTTGTCACAGTGAAATATGTGGTGATTATGCATGGCCTAACTATCTGAGTCACTAAATGAAATGCACCATTGTGTTTGGAGACCATGGATTAATCTGCTCGATGCCGGGTTAGGTCCTTGACCTGAGCTCGCATTGACACAGGTTAAAGTCAATTGATGGAGAAAATAATTGACAAATTCATTTGGGGTAACTAAGACTACATTTATCATCATCTGGACTTTTTGGTGGTGGGACTTGATTAATGTTTCTTTACTGCCTTAAGATAAATCTTGTAGCGTACATGAAATCCAGGTAATCCTCCAATTTAAATCCTCTGAACGCAGCACATTCACACTGTCCTCTCTGCTTCTCTCCTCCGCCCATACATCCTTCTCAGGATGAGGAATCAATGCGAGCTCAGGTCAAGGACCTGGAGGAGAAGCTGGAAACACTGAAGATGAAGCGGACAGAGGACAAAGTCAAGCTGAAAGAGCTCGAGAAATACAAGATCCAGCTGGAGCAGCTTCAGGAGTGGAAGACTAAAATACAGGAGCAGCAGGCTGAGCTGCAGAAACAACTCAAAGAGGCCAAGAAGGTTTAAAACGAACACACATTTAAAGGATATAAAGTGATTGATATAATCCAAGCCTGCAGCTCCACTGTCTTCATATATTACTTTCTAGAGCTCTATTTTGTACCCCCTCCCCCCTAGGACGCCCGTGAGGCACAGGAGTCCAAGGACCGTTACATGGAGGAGATGTCAGACACGGCAGACGCCATAGAAATGGCCACACTTGACAAAGAGATGGCTGAAGAGCGAGCAGAGTCCCTGCAATTGGAGGGGGAAACGCTGAAGGAGAAAGTGGAGGAGCTCTCCATGGACTTGGAGATCCTTAGACATGACATTTCAGAGAAAGGTGTGTACTCTACCACAAAAGCTCCTTTATCTTTATCTTTTTTTATGCATTGCTTTCCCTCACTGTTGCTTTTTCTTCTTTGTCTCCTGCAGGCTCAGATGGAGCTGCCTCAAGTTACCATGTCAAACAGCTGGAGGAGCAGAATGGCAGACTGAAGGAGGCGTTGGTTCGGTCAGTCACATGTCTAAAAAGCTGTTTTTGTTTTGTATTACAGTATAAAGCACTTGCACTTCCTGAAACAGATCCATGAAGACCTGGAATTGGTATTTGGTAGTTTTGGCCATCGACGTTTTTTGTTTAAATTTTTCCTTTTCCTCCTCAGGATGCGTGACCTGTCTACGTCAGAGAAGCAGGAGCACGTGAAGCTGCAGAAGCAGATGGAGAAGAAGAACACTGAGCTGGAGACTCTGAGGACTCAGAAGGAGAAACTACAGGAGGAGGTCAAGCAGGCCGAGGCTACTATCGATGAACTCAAGGAGCAGGTAAAGTCAGTGAGCTGCAAGAAAGAGGACGAATATGATTACAGGGCTGGAGGTTACAGTACATATGAAAGAAACAAAGTCAAATTCTGTTATTAACAGAATGGAAGGCTCAGGTACATTTAAAAGTAACTATGACTGTTTTTGCTTGTTTGCCATCTCAGAATGTCCTTGTACAAATATGCTTGTGTAACTGTACCAGGTGGATGCTGCTCTGGGGTCAGAGGAGATGGTGGAGACCCTGACGGAGAGGAACCTCGACCTGGAGGAGAAAGTCCGAGAGCTGAGAGAAACCGTCACTGATTTGGTCTGTACAACAGCATTCATTCTTCAGTATTAACATCACTGACGTTTCTATTTCCAAACAAATACAAACTATGTTCTCACTAAGTATCTACAATTACAATTCTCATTTGATGGTACATTTGTACCAACATAATGGTATCGTTAACCAGAAAATGTGTTTGTGTCAAAAAAGGAAGGATAAAACGATAGGATTTTGTTACTGACGACCCTTTCCTGAAACAATAGGAGGCCATCAACGAGATGAACGATGAGCTCCAGGAGAACGCCCGGGAGACGGAAATGGAGCTGAGGGAGCAGGTGGATCTGAGTGCAGCAAAGGTCAGAGAGGCTGAAAAAAGGGTGGAGGCTGCCCAGGAGACTGTAGCAGATTACCAGCAGACCATCAACAAATACAGAGATCTCACTGCCAGCCTACAGGTGGGTGGAGAAGAGGGAAACACGCACGCTCAAGGGAATAACCCGAGGATGTACACACTGGATGAGGCCTACAAGTCGGTGCGCTGACACTGACTGTATGTGCTTATTCTCTGTGCTTCAGGAGGCCAACATAGAGCTGATCAGCCAGCAGAATGTGAATGCTGAAGTTCAGCAACCGCCTGCTGAACTATTTGACTTCAAGATTAAGTTTGCAGAGACCAAGGCATATGCCAAGGTAGGAGACATTCATATGTTATTGTGCCGGGAATGATGAGTTTACCAGTGTTGGATATTAAACAGCATGTGCTTATGATCTGTGTGTATAGGCCATTGAGATGGAGCTGAGGAAAATGGAAGTGGCCCAGTCTAACAGACAGGTGTCCCTCCTCACTTCCTTCATGCCGGACTCCTTCCTCCGCCATGGTGGAGATCACGACTGTATTCTGGTCCTTCTGCTCATCCCCAGGCTCATCTGCAAAGTATGGAGCTGTGTGTGTGTGTGTGTGTGTGTGTATGTGTATGTGTATGAGAAGTGGAAAATGGGTGTACAAGCATTTTTTTTTTTGTAGAATCCTGATTCCTGTTATTACTGCTATTTTGTATTCTGTGCCTAGTTTGTTTTTATAATGAATTCTGTGTGGGTTTGTCCTTTGCCTGGTAGTCTGAGCTGATCAGTAAACAGGCCCAGGAGAAGTTTGACTTGAATGGGAACTTGGCCCAGGGAACGGGGCTACGAGGACCTCCAGGAGAACAGCGCAGTTTTGCGTCAGGACTGGTCTACTCCCTCAACCTGCTGCAGGCCACTCTGCACAAATATGAACAGTAAGCACGGCTGCTACATCACAAATGTGTCCCTTTTTTTGCAATATAATTTCTCCAGAATAGCAATCATCTGTGTGATACTGTAAACCTAATTCGGTTCCAAAATTGGTTTTGTCTGTTCTTTTCCTTCTAGGGCTCTGAATACCTGCAGCGTGGAGGTTTTTAAGCGCATGGGTACACTCTACTCTGAAATGAACTTCCATGAGCGCTCTCTGGATTATTTCATCGACCTGCTGCATAAAGATCAGCTAGATGAGACTGTTCAGGTGGAACCTCTGACTAAGGCCATCAAGTACTATCAGGTAACCAACATTGTTTGATTTTTAATATAGTTAAGATCTTAACGGGGGTTGTATCAATCTTCTAAACTAAAATAAGATTTCCTAACATCATGATTTGTGCAAATATTTCAATTTTAAAAATAGATCGAATAAAAAGATATGCTAAACCACTATGTGCAACCCGTCTACTCAATTAAATAGACATTGAAACATAGTAATTTTTATTAAATATAATATTTTCTCAAACAAAGTTTCTTACTTTATTTTGTCTTCCAGCAATTGTACAGCGTTCATCTGGCAGATCACACTGAAGACTGCACCGTGCAGCTGGCTGACCACATTAAGGTACGTAAAGCTTCTTCGGCATTGTAGTTTCCTTCAGTTATAAAGATGTTGACAGTTTTATCCCTTTGATGAGCAAAGTATAACAGAAATGAGAGTATACCGATAAGGTTTCCTAACTTAACTAATCCCATCCTCTCTCCTCCAGTTCACCCAAAATGTCCTGGACTGCATGGGAGTGGAGGTAGCTCGTCTGCGGGCCTTCATGGCAGCAGGTCAGGAGAGCTCTGTCCTCGCTGTCCTTCTCAAAGACCTGGACACTTCCTGCTCCGATATCAAACAGTTCTGTAAGAAGATCCGCCGCCGCATGCCTGGAACAGATGTAGCTGGAGTACCCGCTGCTCTCAATTTTGGACCACAGGTATGGGATACAGAAACAAATAAATAAACAAAGGTAAATGGCTGCATGAGACTAAAGAAACTTGGAAGATTCCTTTTTGCGTCACTGTACCAGTAAAGAGATAGTTTGGAGTGGGGTTGTAAGAAGTACTTGTCCTTAGATGGCTACCTATAGTAGATGGCGGTTGGCACGGCCCCATTTTGGAAAATGTGACATGATTTATTAAAACACTGTCTAAATACCTTTTACCCACTAATGCACACACAAAAATGATGGCTCTACAATATATATATTTGACTATCGTGTCTCTTATGGGAGGTGTCTGAGTCGCTGACGGAGTGCAGGCGCCAGCAGACCCGTGTGGTGGCTGTGCTGCAGGAAGTGGCTGCAGCTGGAGCTCAGATGATCGCTCCGCTGGCGGAACAGGAGGGGCTCAACGCTCTCAAACTGGAGGATATTGCCTACAAGGCTGTGGAGCAGGTAGTTAAACTATAATCGTACCGTTTGCCAAAGCCTCTCGGCACTTCGTCGTCCATTCGTCAACAGTTTTTGTCTCTTGGCATTTGTTGTAATTCATCTAGTGGTTGGGGATTATTCTATCGAGAATTTAAATACATTAAGGTTGTCAGAAGTATACTGAATTGATTGCACTTCCAGCACTACAGTAGAAATAAAGTAAACAAACACATTTTTAAATAACGATTTCTACTGATTCTTGCTGAATTTAAGTATTGTATTGTTGTTTTTGGGCAAGTAGACATAGGTAGTTGATTTTTGGTTGAAGCTGTTATTGTATTTATCTAAATCTTCACTCTCTCACAAGGTGTATGGTTCTCAAGGCCTAAACGGCCCAGAATGTCTGCGTCAGTCCTGCAGCTCCATCATCACTACCATGAACAAGATGGCCACAGCCATGCAGGAAGGAGAGTACGATGCTGACAAACCACAGGCCAAGGTATGCCGGGCGTTTTCTGATTGATTAATAACATAATTTAAAGAAAACTAAACATATTTCTGCCACTTACCACTATTTGATCCTTGACGTCCTCAGACTCATCCAGTGGAGATGAGAGCATCCACTGTCAGGGCCGAGATGACCGACGCTGAGGGTCTGGGAGTTAAACTTGAAGATAGAGAGACTGTCATCAAGGAGGTCAAGAAGTCCCTGAAGATCAAGGTGACACTCAACAAAAATCACTCAACCTTGCCAGTTTGAAGTCGAAAGAATCGGTAACAGAAAAGGCATAACTGAGGTACCTCACCTCTTCCCAGGGGGAGGAGCTGAGTGAGGCTAACGTCCGTCTGAGCCTGCTGGAGAAGAAGCTGGACACCTCCACCAAAGACGCAGATGAGCGGGTGGAGAAGATTCAGACCAAACTGGACGAGAACCTCGCCCTGCTAAAGAAGAAAGAAAAGTAAGAGCGATAAAGAAGGAAACAGAAGAAATGAATGCATTCCAACACATTTTCCCACTCGCTCACCTTCTTTTCTCCTCATCTCCAGGGAGTTTGAAGAGACAATGGATGCCCTGCAAGCTGATATCGACCAGCTGGAGGCGGAGAAGGCGGAGCTAAAACAACGCATCAATAACCAATCGAAGATGACCATCGAAGGCCTGAGAGCCACGCCTGCCTCTGGAATTGCCTCCATTGTTCAGGCATCTGCAGGAGGTGAATATTTTATGCTTATGGTCGCTTTTTGAATGCAAATTGAACTGATGCCATATTAGGTTTGATAAAATGTGATGGCCAAAAATACATTTTAACTGAGCTACAACTACCGCTGATAAAAATATGTTTTGCCTGTCGTTCGTGTAATTGTACTAGTGTACTATTACTAAATACAGTATTCCTACCTGACACCAATCTGACTTTGAGTCACAAAAATAGTCTCCGTTTTGGGAAAGACACACGACTGTTAGGCGCACGGCCTCACGTAATGATTGCATTTCTCTCTCCAGCAGGTCTTCCTCCATCCCTGGCTGGACCGGTGCAGGTGGTGGACTCCCCTCTCCTGAGGCAGCAGGTTGAAGCCCAGAGAATGGGCATTAAACACCTCAAGAATGAAAACAACAGACTCAAGGTACACCGGGGTTGGCGTTAGTAATATTGTGGTATTATGCCAGCTGTCTCTAAAGTTTTGGTATTGACTTAAGAGTGTCTTACTTACAGGCGGAGAAGATGAGAGCCCAGCTGGCCTCCCTGCCGCCACTCTGCCCTCCCAAACTACCAAAAGCTTCAAAGGACACTTCCATGCCACCAGATGGACTAAACACAGGCATCTATCGCAGGACTGACCAATTGCTGGCTACCCTGCTCAAGCTGAGTTCAGAAGTTAAAGTGGTGGACATCACAGGAAAGACAGCAGGTGTGTGCTTGTGGCTGTTATTAGACCTTCTTTGTGTGTGTGTGTTTTTTAGCCAAGTGTCCTGGTTCATTTGGTCTTTCCTCCTGTGTTTCTTCCAGTTAGTGCCGGTGCACAGCTGCTGGAGCAGACAGCTCGACTGCAGTACCTCAGTGATGCTCTGGACAAACTCAAGGTGACAACTTCTGAATCATATTCTATTATTTGTTCTATTCTCCTCACCATGTCATTAAGCTGACAGCAAAACATTACATTTTGGTTTCAGGGAGAAGTAGCTGAACATGTTGTCTCAAGTCAGTCTGGGGCAAAGGCTTCCTCTGACTTTGCCACCTTCCCATTGTCCTGTTTTGTTAAGGTAAAATCACAGTACATACAATCAGTTCCAACTAGTCAAGAAATGGCACATTACAAATTGTACATATGTGTGGTTTCCTAGGCCAAGGAAGAGAAGCAGGGCGGGACTGTGTTTGTAGGACGTGTTGCCATTCCATGCACCCGTGGACAGGAACAAGTCCACCGCCTCATCCTATCACAGCAGCAGCTGCAGAAAGTGCACCGCCTCCTCATGACCTAAGCATGCCATTAGCCCAGCCATGATTGACAGAACATTAAGAAATGCTTTGTTTTCATTCCAGATTTCCAGCATTCTTTATTTATCTTTTTGCTTTTCACTATTCTCAGGAAATCATATCCAATAGTTTCAAAGTAACACCTATAGCACTAATAAAATTGAGGCACAGCAGTGACTTTATATTGATGTAAAACTGGTGTTTTGAGGGAACTTGAACTGAATTTAACTCCAGAATGTCACATTTTGAAGGTGTTTTAACAACGTTTGTATTTGGGAATAGAAGAAAGATAGCAACGTCACTTTACTGTACTTGCACCCATTAAAAGTTTGTCCTGTTGCATCTTTTGTATTTGTAATAATTCAGACAATAAAAGCAAGCAATTCACTTCAGAGCAGTCCATGTAATGTCAACCAATGGAATATACCTGCATGTCATCTGTAGTCTAATATGAAGGTCAACTGCCAGTTCACAAGTATACAGTGGGAGTTGATGTCTGTGCATAGCTCTATAATAGTCATGCCAAGGTAATCGCTAATCACTTATGCACTCCCATTTTATCGATAGAATAAATATTCCCTCCATAAGTTTGGAATAGTTCCAACGCTCTACAATAAATCAAATGCAGCAAGATTGAGTCGGTACAGGCTTGTGCAAACAGCCAAAGCAGTTTCTCTACCACCTCTCAGATAGCATAATTCACTTTCCGCAACAATGTTTAAATTGTGAACACACCGGGCATAAAGGAAATCTAATATTTATACCATACTTGCTCTGTGGGACTGGTAGATGCATCATTCGATCATTCTTTTAGCACTAATAAGTGATTAAGAGTCAAACAGCACTCTTGAAATCATATCAACTTTAATAGGACACAGCACCTGACACATTTGAAGTGCTGAATTAAAAACACTTAGAAATATATTTAAAATAAATGTTTGGTTCCAGAACTACAAACAAATTTAATTAAACCAGAAGACTACCAATTTACAATATAAGAAATTATCAATATGCATGTCATTCACTGAAATAAAATCTGTGCGAATGATGTCATTTGAGGATTAATACTGAGGAAAGAAACTGCAGTAATATCAATTAGTGGAACTGAACCATATCTGAATCTTGTAAAAACTACCTGCCTCAGTAGTAGTAGTGGTGGCCATTATGGCTGTAGTGGCCATGGTGGCTGTCGTGGCCATGGTGGCTATGATAGCCGTGATGGCCATGATAGCCATGATGGCCGTCATGACCATGATGACCATGGTGGCTGTTTTGGCCATGATTCGGATGGGTGTATGGAGCATAGTGGTGTCTGACATGTCGCCTCCTCATCACGTTCTGTTGATGGTGCTTGTCAGGCGGCCCATAGCTGAACCCTGCGGAACATAAAGGATATGTTAATAGGGTCTAGAGCAGACATGGCAGCTCAAAGAAATTTCCAATAACTAGATCAGAAGACCCACAGATGCATTGGTCTTAAAAAACACTTGCCATTTTTTAGGCCGGGTGGCGGTAGTTGATATGCACGTGGCTGCGGGTTGTTCAAGAAACTAAAAGGCTGGAAATCATTTGAAAACTCCTCTCCAGAGCTGAAATTTCTCCTTGATGGGCGTCGCTCTGTGAATAGGAGGTCGGGGTGGCGTTAGAGGGGGACACTTTGCTATGACCCTGTTTTTTTAAAATGACTTCTACTGCACAAGTACCTGACATTAAATTGTGGAAGCCTTAAGATGACAGACATGTTTTGCAATTACAGTAACCGACAGACCCAAACGCGTCCTAATGTCCAGTCAATTAAGATCCCCAGTAATATATTTTACCCATATTTGCTAGCTCTTTGTTAAATCAAACAAAATATAAATAATCTAAATCACACTAGCTTTCTTACCTGCAGGTTTGGAATTTTCATTGGCTAGAAGCTGAGAAGAATCCTGGCTATGCTCTAAAAGAAAAAACATGTCAACCTAATTAAATTAAATAAACTAACAGGGTTGCATTTGTATGTCTTTGCCAAACAGTCATGTTGCCATAAAGTCAATGACCTGTCACACCAAATTCTAATGGAGTGAATTTTTTAAGTGTTCTGGAGAACATAGTTTTTTTTTTTTTAAACACTACCATCCCATTATTGCAATAGGCCTATTGCAATGTGAGAGAGTGTAGTGTGGGCAGTTTTCCTCCTTACCCACAACAGCCAGTTGCATAGTAACACCCCAGGCCTGTGCAGAGTGCTCCAACAGCAGAGATGTTATCTTGCGGTGGGCAAGTGCGTTCCAGTGGACTCCGTCCCAAGTACGATGTTGCAGGGAAAAGCGGAACTGGAAGTGGAGGTCCAACACATCCATTCCATAGGCATTAGCCAGAGTACCGCTGAAGAAGTTGGCCTCAATCACATCATAACGCAGGTGAGAAACCTTGTGCTCAATCTGAGGTGAGGACGACAAGAGGACAACGTAAGCCTGGAAAAGCAGTCAATAAATAAGCTTATAAGATATTTACACATTACTATGTTCTCTACACAACCTTTCAGTTTTAAAAATTCAACTCACTATAGTGACTAGTTTGAACTCCACAGGCACCTGTCCAAAACATAAAATTCTCCTGCTGTCTGTCTGTTGTGAACCCATTAACTTCATCTAACAGTTTCACTATAAAATGACAGGTTTGACTTGGCATACAGTATGATCCTGCTATGAATGGAGACAAATATAATAGATAAAAATGTAATTTTCTTGAGTTCAGTTTGTCCGCCCATCATATTGACAGGACAGCTGGTTCGGTGTGGATTGAATAAGTGTCTGGTAATCTTAATTACCAGTAAAGTGCAACGTGAAATACTATATTTTTGTAGACTTTGACCCAACAAGATCAAATGTCCACTTATGAAGCAGGTGTTTGGCAATGATTTACCTCTGGCACCAGGAAACCGCCTTTGATAGTCTCTCCTAAGGGCATGGTGAGGTTCCATATGGCCAGCGTTTCCTGAGGCACAATCTTCCTTAGCTCAGCAAAAAACGTGCATAGGTTCTCCCTATAGTTTTCGAGCCAACTGGAGTTGTATCTACAAAACACGACACAGAAAAACAAGAGGACAGAATCCCTATACACAAACTCAAAAAGAGATTAAGTGACACCTTAAACCAGGGAACAGGTCAGGCAAACCTTTTACAAATTGAGCTGACCAATGTTTTGTCCTTCGACACTGCTGTCTCACAGTTGCATCATTATGTACCAAATCTGATCACCCTTTTGGAAATCTAAATAGTTGTTGCTTATCCAAACACACATCTCTACCCCATAAATCTGCTCAGCTATTTCACCACCCATGAACTAAAAAGGTTTAATGTGGTTGTATGTGACGGGAGGAGTTAGCTGGGTGAACTATTTTGTGATGAGATAATTATAAAAGTCCAGGATGGAAGAGTGTAATAAAAAAATATATATATACTAGTATATTCCATACATTAAAAAAAGTCAGCTAACACTCAAGACCTGTTCATTCAATTTCCACACATCTAATTTATCTAAAATTACAGTAGAGCCACACCTGAATGACCAGATGTGTACAGAACAGATCACCAAAGTAATAGTTCTACTAGTACTATTACTAGTTACTCTTTCACCTACCCACCTGGAAATATCCCAAACACAGGAGTTGAAGATGATAACATCAGGTTTCAAGCCATTGCGGAAGTCTTCCAAGATGCTCCGCATGTAGGGAGAGTAAACCCGCGTCACAAAATAGAAGCGGACTAAATGGTGGGCGGACTGGAACTGGCGAACCTCCCTGTACCCAGTTCCATTATGCAGTCTATTCAAAGAACCACCTTCCACCAGGCAGTCCTGTTCAAAACACTCCTCTCCCTAAAAACACATATGAGAACAGGAACAAATTAGGGATACTCAAGGTGAGTCGGAGACACAGTTGGGTGAAGACCACAAGCGCTCGGACTAGGCAGGCGTGGAGAGTTGATGCCAAATAAAACCATTGAGAACCGCAATATCAAGTGTGCTGGCATAATTGTGCAGGGGGGAGTCACAGGGCCAACGGGAAAACATTACACAAGTCTAGCGATGTTCCACGTATTGTACTTTCTAAGATCACAGCTTGTAATAATGATAACATTAAAGTGACGATCTCAAAGATGTTAATTTAAATAATTGTCAGGTGTTGCCGTCTATTGCCAAAGGAGGCAACACAATGGTGATCGAGCCTTTAGCCCACTGATAAAAGTATTGCAATATTTACATATTTGCAGTATTACAAACTGGGTCTGTGGCAATATTCCCAGGGGAAAATGTCTTCCAGTTTTGTCTCCACTGTTGACACACCAACAAACTATAGGATTTCATACTTGGTTTGAAGACTGCTAAACTCTGAGCACAATTCCTTTGTTTTAACTAAAATAGAAATTATAAGTCAACCAGGACTGAAATCTTAAGTATTGCCACTTTAAACAAAACTGTTGATGTGTCATCCATTTATTAATATGAACACTTGCCTTGCGCTTCAGTTGACTTGTGGACAGAAACTTTTCCTTCTGCAATAGCAGAACAATGTCCTTATATACAGCCCTCTGAACTGTGGATGAAATACAGGCAGCATCAAACATACAACGTTACACATGTAGCTAAATGGTTCATTAACATGCCAGCAATTTAAAGAGCCATGATACATTTTTGTTATTATTAAATGGGCTGCTTTAAAACATACTTGTTACTTTAAAATATAATTTTGAAAACTACTCACTGGAGTCCCCCAGCACCACAATAAACTTGTTGTGCAGCAGCTGGCTGGCCTGCCGATGGCTCACACAATTCATAATCTCCTGTTAATTAAAAAACGCTTGTTTTTATTAAGACATGGTGAGTGACAGGTCAATTTACTCATGAGACACGAAGGCATAACGTAGGTGGTGCTACTAATGTCAAGTTAACATTACAGGACTTCTTGGCCACAATTTGCGTTAGTTTAGCTAACGTTAGAAACGTTAATGGTGGCTAAGACAGTAAATGATGCTAACGCAAGTTAATTATTTAGTTAGTGGTAGCTAAGCTAAGAGTTAAGATAGCATACTAATAAAGAAGCCTCAGTCTTTTTTAAAGTATGAGCATACACATAACGTTACTTAACTAGCTAGCATTGTTGAAGCTAGTCAGCTAGCTAACGTGAGCTAACCTAGCCGTTTTACAACTAACTTAACCAACGTTAACGTTTTTAACCGCAACAGCTTCATCGACTGGTCCCCGGCTCTAGTTTTAAAGTTGTTTGACAACCCGAAGTTGTGGTTGTTAATTCAATTTTTATCCTCACGTGATACATTACTTACTTAACGTTACCCCACTCTGCCTCTCCAATTTGACAACGTCTTTAAGGACTATCGGGAATATAAACGTTTGCGAAGTTTATCTCCTTTTATAACCTCGCGTGACTGTGATTAGTCACGCGAGGTTAACAAGATACAACGAGAGAAATTGACATGTGGTTTGAGATGCGGTTTGAGGACTTTTCCCTGTGTTTAGTAATAATGGAATTGCAAAGTGATAAAAAAAACTTTACATTTGACACATCTTCCTTTTACGTTACAAATTCTACTTAGCCCATGTAATATTTTACATTTTAATATAAGTGAAATCATTTATTCTTGCAAGAAGAGGCACAGTTCCACCACAAGATCATCATCTGTTTAACACTAATCTAATGTAATCTATTGAGTTACCCTCAGTATTAGGATATAGGCTTACGGAAAATGACTTTTTGAATAACAATACACACAATCATGTAACTCCTTTTTCAGAGTGCTTTGCTTTGAGTTTAGTTGAGAAACAAATGTAGCCTAGCCAGGAAAAGGTTTACTAAGAAGACACTGTCAATCAAGTTCATGATAAAGATGTACCGGAAAAACTTGGAGAATTAAATTTCTAAAAATCCATAAAGAAACTTTAAGAAAGAAACAGCATCATATGCCTTTCAAAAATGTCTCTTTATTTAATTGCTTTGGAACATGTTGAAAAAGAGGCTACAAACAGTACAGAACATAATGTCTCAAACTAATTGCTTTCAGAAGTCACTATCATCATCATAATCTATCAGTATTTGATCTTTTTTCTTCTCTTCCTCTTTCTCCTTTAATTCTTTTTCCTCCTCCTCCTCCTCTTCATCTGTGTCATCTTCTTTCTTCGTCTCGCTTCTCTGGTGAAACTCCTGGTATATCCCAGTCAGAGCCTTCGCTGCTTCCAGAGACACTTTCAGATTTCCTATCACCTCCTTGTCCTCATCCACACTAACTACTGGAGGAAAACAGAGACACAGGGACAAGCCGACTCACACATTGTCCTCACAATCGATTTGCTTTAAGTCTTCATCAAAAGGTATCAAAAGTATGACACATATACAACACCTACCATCAATTTCTTGGTCGCTGACATCATTTCCAGTGAGCAGCAGTTCCTGCAGGTCCAGAAAAGCATGTCCGACATCCACACACTCCTCGTCGTCGTCCATCGGCTCACTGACTACGGTGAACTTTAACCTTGCCATGACACACAGACATTGACACCTCATTTTTGTGGTTTGGGTCCGGACACATCCGTAAATTGCAGGGAAATAAACTGATGTATTTGCTCATATTTTAAGACACTGATGACACTACCTGCCCTGGTTGGGGTCAGTGCCCTCCAACATGGTGTAGAGATGCTGTCTGAGTGGAGCTGACTGTGAACCATCCACATATATCACTGAGAGAGACAAACAAGAGGATTCGGAAGTTATAAAACAATTAAAACTTTCCAGAAACAACTACACCCAAAGCTCGCCCACACTCACCTCGTGTGAAGTTGTAGTGAATCTCCTCTCCCTTTGTGGGTTTGCGGAGGGACATGGGCGTTTCTGTTGTCTCCATCGGGACGCCCAGCAGCCGGTATTCCACATAAACACGCTGCACTGACTTGTCCAGCGCCACGCGTGAGGACGGTTCAAACGACAGGGACAGAATCTCAACTCTCAGCTTGTTGCCCTGAAACATAGAACAAATCGCCTCTTTATATCATATGATATGACCTTATAGTAGATCCAAAGATATACAGATGACAATAACAGCACAATCTCTTTTCTTTTTCATTCATACATTTTCTCTCACCTTCCTCATTTTCCGTTTTGGTGGAATGACGACAATGTCGCTTTGTGAGGAACTTGATTCTGAAGACTCTGGGACTTCACTGACTCCTGCAGCAGCTGTTTAATAAAAAGAATAAAAGAGAAAGAACTGGATTCATTATATTCTCAACTTGACTGGCTGGCCTCAAAACAAAAGCCCTGTCAATATACAACAGCTTCATATGTTCCTGGTATATTTTGTAAAGTAAATATCTATATTTTTTAAAGGTTTTGAGGTCAAAAGGGTTCTTAGATAAACGTCTTTTGAATATTTAAACAATGGCATAGTGAGGATTCAAATTAATGCAAGGAACTCAAAGCCGGTGTGAAAGCCTACATGTAGGTTACGTGAATAGTTACCACTCTCACTCCTCTCCTCCTCTTCATCCATTGACACATGATCCACAGAGAGGAGGTCCTGAGTAAAATAAATGTTATATGAGCCCATTTACCAGCCAATCTCTTCCAATTCTAACTACCTGTGTTTTTCATTCCTCCTACCTGAATCCTGACATCGCTGGCAGAGCTTGTACTCGACAGTGTGGTGGGTGAAGATCTTAAAAAAAGATTCAAACCAGAACCATTTCAAACAATTACAATCTGTTAAAACATTTGTGATGGTTGTTTCTACAAAGTTTCTCTTTGTTGTCCTTCTATACAAATCCTAAATCTCCAAGAACTCCATCAAGCTCATCAAGTTCTACAATAACAAGTTAATGAAATGCAAACTTACTTTCTTGTTGGCAAATGAGAGGGTGTGGTCAGTCTAGGCTCAGGCGTGAGATGGGGTGTGTCGTGGTAAAGGTCAGGTGACCTCTTGGTGGATCTCTTCCTGCCTGTGGCCAGCGGTCTCACCGAGGTGGATTGGTCTGGTAGTATGTTCTGTGAACTTTTCTGTTTTACAGCTGGAGGCCGTGGCTGTAGAACAGACGAATCCACATGTGAATAAAATAGTTGCTGTGCTTAAATGATGATGGAAACACACAGTTCAGCTGTAAATGTGCTACTTTTGTTGGCGCCTAAAACCTTACCAAAGCTTTAGTCCCTTTCTGCACTGCTCTGGTTTCTCTCGGCTCAAGTAGCTGAATCTGCGGTAAAGCCACAGTAGAACAGGCATTAAGGGGTCACAGGAATTTGTATTTATGTCATGTGATCCATTTTAGCATTTACACATTCATTTTTGATGATTCCTTTTCCCAAAAGTCAAGCTGCACGATGTTCTCAAATTAAACGCTCCTTAGAGGTACATTTACTTTGGAAGAGGGTTATGGATGACATTGCTTTTCATCATTTACAAACCAATGTTCATGAAATACTCGTGCAGTTCTCCAGAGCATTATCAATAACTGTCATACCTTTTGACTCACTAGAATAAATAAGATCACCTTCACTCTGGGCTTGGCTATAGGCCTCTGTGATGCTTTAGCCTCCTCTTTCCTCCTCTCCTCCTTCTCAGATCTTTCCATATCCTGTCTTCCCTGTCTAACCAGCACAGTGTCCGCCGATGGTTGAAAGGGATACTTCCATTTGATCAAGACCCTGACCATGCCCCGAGGTCCACCAGCTGGATCCCTTAGAACGTAGTCACCTGGTTGGACAGAGAGAAAAACTGAGAAAAACACTCCTAAATTCGTCGTTTAGGTTTTGATATGTGATGTAATCATGTGAATATATGATCTTTGCTTCCACTTTCATATAAAATAATGTTTCCTCTAGTTGGAGATGAAGAATTATAGTGTAATTTGTTTACTGTTCTCTCTCTCTCTCACCTCTGATCTCCCTGCCAGTGGCCATGGCTCGCAGTGGGATGGGAGTCTTGGCCAGATAGGATGGCGGCATCTGGTCTTCGCTGTCATCAAACACATACACCCACAAACTGCTGGACCTGGACAAAAGTAGAGTTGAATATTTCCAATATCTTAGCAAAAATAGGGATTATCTAAAGCACTAACTTTAACAAAAGTTAAATATTAAGATTGTCCTCAAGTTCATTTATCCCAGTAGTTAAAAAAAACGACATGCACACAAAAAAAACTTGAAAATGTAAGAAAGCTTTACAACACGTGAATGCCTTCAATATTATCAGAATTTCTAACATATTTCCAAAATAGTACATATTTGATTATACCTCAGGTAGTGCAACACATCAGCTGTTACAGCTAGCGGGTAGCTGGTAGTATCACTGAACACCGGGTCAGCGGTGGACTGGACCGTTTGAGAGACGTGAGGCGGCAGGTCGTAGAACCTGTATGTCAAGTAGGCATCAGGAAGAAGTCCAGGCCAACGAGCATTAAGACCCACGCAGCGTTCCAACACAACCACCAACTCATTGGGGATCCCCCCACCATAGTCATGTAACGCCTGCAAACAGTATTAAAAAAAAAAGTATAATATATGAATTGTGCTGATTTCAAAATAACATAACTCTGTTACACTGGCTAAACCACAGATCTCTCTGTGAACCGCTTTCTACAGAACTATTCTTTGGTAGGAAGACATTTTTTTTTACACGTTCACTGTGAGGTAGAGTAACTGTGACTGTCTCTAAAAAAGTCTCTAGTCTGCCTCTTTCCACCCTCCACATTTATGTTACGCCCGGTCTCAGGGAAAACCGAGCGCCTGCAGCATAACAATGGGCAGCAAACCCTTCTCCCCCACTCCCAAATAAGGACCAAGGCTGCGGTGTTACAGTCCACAATATGTATTTATTGTGACGTGGTATCAATAATCTTCAGGGTGAGCCATAACATTAAATACATATTGTGGACTGTATCACGGCAGCATTGGTCCTTATTTGGGAGGTGGGGAGAAAGGGAGACCCGTGGTGATACTGTGCTCAGATGTCCCCTGGAACGGGTGTAACAGAAAATCACAGTCTAAAGAAAATAAAGACAAAACAACCTCCGTGGCTACACAGCACTTAAGGTCGTGACAACATATCACCCTATTTTACCTCATGACCAGCATCCTGCCAGCCAAGAGTGATGTGCACAGGACTCCTCTGTGGCGCTGTTCTCCTGTCAGCTCCTATCTCTGCCATAGTGTCAATGGGCTCTGCAGGATAAAACAGGCGCACCCAGAAATCCACAACACCAACAAGTGCACCCTCAGAGCCTTGGACGGAGACAGATAGGCAGGCAGATATGTTTTAGAAAAGTAATAATCAAAAGAATGAAGATGACCACACACAGTGCATTATGTCACAAATAGGAGCAATTATAACATAATATGTAAAAGGAAATGTATCAATTAAGGTATATAAATGTCATACTGGCAATGACTTCATATTAACAAACTGTAGGCAGAATAATTAGCATCATACCTCGATTTATATAACACTCACCTGTGATATTGACATTTCCACAGACGCGCTCCCCTTTCTGCTCCATAGCACCCATGAGGGACATCTGCCCACTTCCATGTGTCACAAACCTGACCCCTCCTAACGCCTGGTGGAGCTCTACTCTGACCCTTGATCCTTGAGCTCCCAGCCTCCCCAGATCTCGGGCTGTGAGAGCGTAGCATGACGTGAAGCCATAGTCTGGTTGGTTGCCTGACACCAGAGGGGTGGAGTGCACTTCAAAGTCCAAAAGACTATAGGTGCAGAAGGTCACAATGTCTTCAAGGTGGATGCTGCCCATGGTACGAAGCCCTGCTGGGGTGAAGGTGGCGGCCTGAAGGTGCAAAAAAACAAACAGATTTCAGCCCCATAGGAAACTTGAAATGAAAAAACGAATTCAGGTAGTTTTTGTTAGACCTTAAGGTGGATCTCCAACAGTGACTCCCCAGCCCTCAGCTGAGATAAAGACATGTCCTCCTCAATGGGCTCTACCACCTCCTGGTCTCCAGCTGGCCAGGTGTACTGCATTGGTATGGTCCGCTTGCAGTTCCTTGGGCTGTATGCTAACTCTTTCAACTGAGCTTTAGAGTAGAAAAATAAATAGTGTTGAGATTCTGATGCTACTAGCCAGATTTCTTTCTGAATAAACCGCAAACACCTCCTGCATGTCAATGATTTAGTCATAGACGGCACATAACATATTAGGAATTATATTGGGTTCTCTTGCATCTTGTAGTATAGAAATGAGTGTTGCTCATACCTTGTAAAGCATTGCTCTGAATAGCTTTTTTTGATAAAAGTTTGTCTTTCTCTGAGATCTTCCTCCAGCTCTCCTGCCTCTCTCTTTCCATCTTCTGGTTGACTGTGTTCAACTCTTCCTTGGGAACAAGAGTTTGATCAAAGACCAGTTCAGTTAAAATGGGAGGAGAAACCATTCTTATTACAATGTTGCACAGTGTACATGTATTTGACAAATGTGTTTATTGTGTATGTGTGTGTGTACCTGGAGGTCTTTACTGATATGGTGCTCCAGCAGTAGAAGGTTTCTGGTTTTCTGTAATTCCAGCACAGTCTCAGCATGCAATGCCTGGATGTTTATCAGCTCACGGGGCGAATCCTCCACCTTCCCATTGGCCCAGAGAAAATCCAGCCCTGCTCTGCTCTCTTGCTGCATCCTAAATGCCTGTAGTTGGGGGGAAAGAATGCAGTAAGGTATAAATGCAATTAAGTTCGAGAAGAGATTTTTTTTTTTTTATTTAAAAAGTGTGTGCAAACCTTGATCTGTATCAGAGTTTCACTGAGATCCTCAATACTCATGTCAAACTCCTGGAAGAGAGACGAGAGATGATGAAAAGTGTGCTAAAAACAGGATAGCACCCAGAAAACAAATAGGAGACTGATGTGTGAAACAGCTGTTCAGCAGTATATTATTCAGTCCTTCATCTCTGACCTTTGTGACAGAGTCCAGTCTGTCCTGTAGAGTAGAAATCTGCCTTCTGTACTGGAAAGCCTCCTGTTCCAGATGCTCCTGCTTGTCAATCGTAGTCACAGAAGACTCTTAATGAAACAACACAGGACGAATGAGTCAATAAATGGGATTGTAAATTAATATACTGTTTGCTTTTGGCACGGGAAGAGTTGAGGCTTCAGGTGTTGGGGTCTAATTTAAATAGAATAAAATAAAGTATTTATTTCACTCCATTCCTTTGTTGTCAAACCGGAGCCGATGCAGTGCCACCATGCTGAGACTCCTACCTCTTTCTCGCTCCCTCTTCTCCTCCAACATTTCCTTCTCTTGTCTCAGTTTCTCCTTCTCCAGCCTGCCTCTCTCCCCCCTCTCTTCTTGCAGCATTTCTTCAAGTCTCTGGATGTCCATCCTGCTGGTATGTTCTCCCTGTTCCTCCCTCCTTTGGTTCACATCTCTATGTCGTTCCACCATGCCATCGGGATTGCTTTGCAAAGATAAAGTACTAGGGAGGAAAAGGGTGAATATAAGGTGAAACACAAAATCAAAAAGTCATTCTAATATGTTAGGACTTCTGTACATGTGTAGTAGTCCTTGAATAATTAAAGACGTTTTCATATGGACATAAACCTAATCTAAAGTCATGTTCTGCTGCTTCTGCAAGGCAACTTGCATTGACCGTGCATCTCAATTTCCAGAGAAGCCAAGTTATGATCTCTAAAACCTCCTGGTTAATGTGCACCCTAACATCTTAAAGATTTAGGGCCTAGGGGACTTTAACTCTCACCTTTCTAATAGAGCGTCATAGTTTTCTTTTATTAGATCCCTCTCTCCCTCCAGGTCTGATAGACGGTCCTGTAGCTGAAAGTGAATTATATAAAAAACGTACAACACGTTACATAATCTCAAATCTTTCTTAGTCTGGATTTATACATGCCAGATGCGGTACCTTGTCCAGGGTCTGTAGCGACAGGGTACTAGTGGTAAGTTGTCCCTCCAGTTCCAGTGCTCTCTGTCTCTCCTGCTTCAGCTGTTCAGTCAGCTCCTCCACTTTCTCCAGCAGAGCTCCCTGGCTTTCACTCAGTGACCTCTGACGCTGGGGTGAAAACATGTTACTCAAAATGAATATGAGTTAAGTATCAGACTACTCCAGGTATTCATAAAGCTGTTTGTGTAACGAGGCATTTACCTCCTCGAGCTGATTCTCATATGCCTGGAAAGAAAGAAGAAAGGCACATTTACATATTTGTCTTTTGAGGATCAATGAGATATATGTGATAAATGATTAAAGTACTGAACCCAAATTCTTAAGATACTGTAAATACATAAAAGAAATGAATGATTTATCAAAAAAATAAGGTCATCTAACCTCCTGCAGGCTGTTGAACCTCTCCTGGGTGACTCTCAGAGCGGTGCTCTTGTCTGAAAGTTGCTTTTGAAGACGGATCAGATCCACATTCTCTCTAATAGTTATTCTGACATGGAGACAACAACAGGATTTATTATTTTAATTGACATGGGTGTTGTACAAGCGGCAGTGAAAACAGATCACACTTCTCCCCTTGCCTGAATGAGAATGGTATCATTTAAAATGTTTTAACTTTAGCAAAGTACACTGAAATGTATTCATCCATCCATTATCTTTAACGGCTTATCCTGTAGGAAAACAAAAAAAGCCATTATCTTAGTATTTGCATGTTTTCTGTAGCCACCTGTGTCTGTCAGCCTGTTGCTTCCTGATGTCTCTCACAGTTCCCTCTATCTCTTTCTCTTTCTCTCGCAGTGTGTCTCTGAGCGCCTGCGCAGTCAGCTCCAGCTCTGCAGCCCTCACCTGCTCGGTTACACTGGACCTGCTGGGAGGTTTGAGGGCGGTCAGCATGGAGTCATGATGGGGTTTGGAATTAAGGGTGTGACAGTGGAGAAAGAGTCAGTTAGCAGAATGAAGAGTGGGTGGGGTGTGATATGATTAGAGGTTAGGAACCATCTGCTCAGTGTTCTGAACATCACACACGTACAATATCTCCATCTCTTCCCTGGTGTCTTCCAATGTGGGGCCGTAGCGGGGCGGGGCAGTCTGGGCTGCTCTCCTGACTCTGCCCTCCACTTCCATATATTTACCTGACAAGTAAGAGAAGAAGAAGAAGCAAGAGTGGAAGGTCAGAGATGGAAGAGGAAGCAGTAGTTACCCTGGCTCACAATCATGCAAAAATACACACACCTTTATTGAACTTGTATGGCGTGCATCCCCCGAGGTCCATAATGTGCTGCTTGGCCAGGCTGAGTTTGTTCTGCAGCAACCCTTTCTGGCTCTCCAGTGTAGCTACACAGGCTTCCAGCTCCTGTATGGTGTCCTCCATGTCCCTCTCCTTCACACCATTGGATCCAGGACGGAGGTGACGGAGACGCATCAGTCTGGTAGACATCCTGAGTCAAGGAAGAGGAGGTAAAACAAGCAATATTATGAGACTTGTCTTTATCATATAAATTATATCTTTAAATCCCATCCCAAGGCTACAAAAGAGACGGTTGTAACAGCTACTGTGAGACGGCACATTGACTTATGTTAGGTACAGTCAGTGTCAATATTTCTATTACCTGCGTAACCTCATCTCTTGTGTACGAGTGTGTTGTCTTAGCACACTGTTTTCCTCTTGCAGTCTGAGACACAGGTCCTCCAGGTGCTCCCTGGGAAACCGAAACAGGCGCTGAGGCTCTGCTGAAGAGAGAGCGAAAAAGCCAAACAAATAAAAACACTAATTCTTTATGTTTATGAAAAGGTACTTTTGAATGCTTTTGATTGAAAGGCTAAACATCTGGGCTGGATGCACTGAAAGGGCACATTTATATATATATGTATTGTGGCATCACAAGGGGACAGGTAGTGGATGGGCGCTACAGAGTGGCCACCAGTGCAAAAACTACATCTCCCAGCCTGCCTCACCGCTCACCCAGCTGCAGCTGCTTAAGGCACCTGATTGAGGCAGGGCTGGGAGACTTAAGGGAGAGCACCTGGGAAGGAGAAGGGAGAGCGGAAGGTGAACCCACGAGCACCTGGAAGAGGACAACAAGGGAGAGGACCTCGTAGCCTGGATTCACCAGGATTGAGTTTTTGTTTGGTTAATTAACCACTTTCTCCTCCGGGATGTTTTGCGTTATCTAACTGGACCTTTTTTTTGATACTTTGTTGTTTTTGAATGTTACCTTGCTGGTGGGATGGGAAATAAACCTGGACTTTTGTTAAATACCCTCGGACGTGCCTGTGTTCATCTCTCTCTTGGCACCGCCCCAGGCTAGCCTGTCCTAGCGACAGCCCGTGACACTACAGTATATATATTACCTTTTTTCTTCATGGCATGATGCTTCTTCCATGTCTTCACATCCCGTAGAGTATCTGGAGAAAACATACAGATTTAATCAAACAATAAACAACGAATGCACTTCTATTGCAGAATTCCCAAGGTCTTTTGAGTCAATGAATTCCCTAAACCCCATAACCTTCACTTTTACAACTAAATACCCCAACTTTCGCGATACCTCCTGCCTGGTGGGCCGGCCTCCTGCCATAACCCCACTGTCACATTATGATCTTAAACCCTTCCAGTTTCCACAGGAAATATATGTCATGGCTTGAAGATAAGGCAAGTAATAACACAACAGAGCAAATTCATATATAGTTTTATCTTATTGCCAAAAGACTACACACAAACCTGGTACAGTTAGCATCAGTCCCGACCTCATCAGTCCCACATCTCTGACTGGGAGGTCCCCGGCTGTCTCGTCCATCACTGGCGCCTTCACACCTCTCCACTCAGCTCCGGCCTTTGAAACGTCACAGTAGTAAACTTGTCATATTGATCTCCACTGCTGGTTCGCTGGCCTCCATCCAGCTGAAGCTACGGACAGGAATATGGACTAACAACGGGTACATGAAAGGTTCTTAGGACTCCAAAAAAAAAGAGAAATCTAAATTCAATATTGCGACTATAACTTGTCACGCTTACATTTGTGTAATTATAGGGCTTTAAAAAGAATCACTCTGTCCTAGTATTTCAAGCAATGTAAGGGTTAACCAGATCCAAGGATCCTTGGAGTCAGTGCGTTGTATTACACAAATACAGATACACTTAAACCCAGTTAATGACAAAAGGCAGGACATTAAGGTCTGTATATGTTCTCAGTTGCAGAAAAACACTCTGCTCAAGCCCGAGTAAAGCTGTCATCCACAAGCTTCCCTGTTACTTTTCAACTAAGTTATTAGCAAAATAGGCAATTTCAAATGTGTTGGCCATTTTAAGGTCTACATTGCTGCACAATTAGTGAGAAATGACAGGAAACCTACTATTAGGACATTGGTTTACATTTTGATATTCCTTCGTACAGTAACCGACAGAAAAACTATTAACAACATTTGACTCACCCTCGTCTGTCAGTCATCCAAAGAGGTTTGAAGGGCATTCTTGTTTTAGTATGGAGTAAAGTGCAACATGTAGGCTCTCGGCTCTGCCCTGTGCTTGAATGATAGCAGTTTTAATCCCTCTTCATCCCTTACTCCTTCCCCGACACCTATCTTAGCTCTCTCTTCACAGATGTTTCAGAATTCCTAAATTATTGAAGGAACTCATAAGTGGTAATTGATTATGTGCAATCATTTAGTTCAGCGACATACCTGTGAGTGTGCAGTACTCCGTGTGTGCATAATGCCTCCACCAAAGACTAAATCCTGAAGCTGTCTCAGTGCTCCATCTGCCTGGAGGCTAATCCTGTCCCTGTGCTAATCTGATTAGCAGTTGTCAAACTGTACAATCTAAGAGGTGGTCTGAAGTCAGTTTTGTGGTTAGCCTGTGATGACTGAGGATGGATATTACTGGAGTGAGGCAGGTCTAAGATCTGTACTGAGCACAAGTGAAGGGGAGAAGGAGGAGGAGAGGAAAAGCATATAGAACAGATACATCACAGTTTATTGGGGGAGGGTGGCAAGTCAGAAACAGTATATGTATCATCCATGTTGTTTTATTTTTGTTTTAATCAACACAGAGAACAGTTTCATACTGTTTAAAATAAAATACCATGACATAGAAAATACATTTCACATCATATTGTGATGCCATCTAAATCCCTGCCTCCATTGACTCCACTGAGCGGGCGGACGATAAGTGGTGATGTGTTGCTGCCGCTGTCACACATATCTGGGTTAAAAAAGGGAAACATGGCTTCAGTGAACTGACACTGTGTAAAGGAATAGATGTGTGACTTGGCATCTGCATCATAAAAGGAGACCGTGCCGTCCTCGCAATCCAAAAACACCCCGACAACCTGGGGCCTCTGAGAGAGAAACAGAAGCTCTGCCTGTCCCCCACATGCCCGGTACTCACTGCCCTTCCTCAAGCAAATAGTCCAAAAACCATCCTCTGGACTCAGTGTGACCACACCCTTCCTGTTGATTGACTGTTGAGCCACACCCAAGTCCCACGCTGTTTTATCTCCCACGTCCACCTCCCAGTAGTGCCTCCCTGTGGTGAAACCCTGCGTAGCAAGAGAGGCTCAGGTCACTGACACTGTTCATCTCTGAGAGTGAAGCAGAAAGACATAACATCCCTAAAAGGACAAACACATTCAAACCACATCTTTATTTACTCTTGTGGCGAGGACACATGGTGCCGTGTCAAAACGCTCTGGTATGTCCACTAGGTTCTGTTCAACATCTGCATCCCAGATCTGTCTCCAATCCTCTGATATAACCAGCCAAGGGTTGGCTGTCTTGGGGTCCAGATGAACATCAACTGATAGACAGACATAGGAATTTAAAATTCATTATCTCCTTTCTCCAAAGATTGAATCATTCTTTTTGTTTGTGGTTTCCATCAGTTGAGACGTCCAGAAATATCCAGTTGCATGCCAGTTAGCAGTATCTTTAAGTATCCTGTGGCATGCATTGTCATGATAGCCCTAAACCTTTTCAGATGTTATTGTAGCTAATATGTCAGATTTCTAGTCCACTATTCTCCAATGTTAACTTCTCATTGATACAGTATTTCATGGTTTTATTCAATGTACATTGTGTTTTAATTTAGTTGAGAAACAGAAAAAAAGGTGTATATGAGAGAGAGAGAGAGAGAGAGAGAGAGAGAGAGAGAAAGAGAGAGAGAGAGAACACTATCATGCTGAACGATGTGAGATTATTATTGTTTTACTGTCGTACTGTACCTGCATACTGCTGCATCTTCTCATGCTCTGTAAGTTAATAAGAACACATGATAAAACATGAAGCAAATGCTCATTTATTGATTACATGTAAGTAGCTGTTTTCTCACAGAATGTAGTGATAATGTTATAATATATATATATTTTTAGAAGTTGACCTTGAATGGAAAGCTTTTTCAAAGCTGACTGGAGCTGCTGTTCAATGTTGGCAACCTCGCTCCTTACAATCCCCAAGCATGCGTCTGTATGGACGATGATGTCATCGCAGGCTTTGGCAGATGAAGGACAACTTAGAGCTGGAAACCTCTGACAAATAAGGGAGAAAGAAAAGCAGAAAAGAGGCCAGACCAGAAGAGAATAAAGATAAAACATAACTCCACTCCAGTCTGTACATTATTTTTGAACGCTCTTTAAAATCTCTGTTTGTACGACTATGAAATATCTTGCTGTGAGACAAATTCTCACCTGCAGGAGGTTGAGGTGGTCCTCAGTGTGAGAAAGTTGCTCCATTTCACTTCTCTTCGTCTCCAGCTCAGTGATTTCCAGCTTGAGCTCTGTGATGAGCCTCTCCGCCCTCTGCTCTGCTGCTGTCTGCTTCCTCTGGATCATCTCCACCAGCTTCGCCTGACGACTCTCCAAGGAGCGAAACAGAGTGGAGAGGACCTCCAGGCTTTCCACTATGTCCCTCTTAGCGCTGTCCTGAAGTCATTGAATTATGAAAAAAAAGGTTGACTGGTAAAGTTGAACTTTGACACCAGCAAACTGTTTTTACATTCATCTGCTGAAGGAGGAAAGCTTCTCTGTGCTCAGTTTATAACGTGTATGTAGAAGGAGGATTTGTGTTACATCACAACTAGTATGGAAGCCATCCATGGCCCAGTATGCAACTTACAGTTTCTTGAGGACACTTGAAACCTCCAGCGCACATACATTGAAAACAAACTTCACAGATATATGGAAGAAACGTTGCATGTTGCAAAGTGGCAGACTAACGGTGCTACAGTAGCTAACAGGGTTTACCTGAGAGGAAAGAGGAGGACGGGTATACTACTCCAAGACGACACTGTCGGTCAAGAAAGCTTCACAACCGGCCACGAGCGAGCTAGTGGGGCACGCTCACATTCAACTGCCTGTTCGGTTTCCTCAAGTTGTTGACAAAGCACGGAGAAGCTCGGATAACATGGCGCACAGAGGTAGAGTGACTTCCTTCTCTGCTCAGGTAGACATTTCTACACTATATCTTTATGTAGATGGTAGCTGTTTGCTGCTATATTGATGTTCAGAATGTGAAATACAGCTCCTTTAAGTAGAAGCACTGGCAGAATACATAGCAGTAGTACTAGTATATCATTCAATTCAATTCAGTTTATTTTGTATAGCCCAATATCACAAATGACAAATTTGCCTTAGAGGGCTTTACAATCTGTACACATAAGACATCCCTGTCCCAGGACCTCACATCGGATCAGGAAAAACTCCCCAAAAATAACCTTTCACAGGGAAAAAAGGGAAGAAACCTTCAGGAGAGCAACAGAGGAGGATCCCTCTCCCCGGATGGACAGATGCAATAGATGTCATGTGTACAGAATGAACAGCGTTACAAAGTTACATAAACACATTACATAAATATGACTGTATACATAGTTTACAAGCAGAACAATTATACATTAACATATGTTTAGGTTGTTTTTACTGTTCTGCAAATTATCCAACAGGAAACATTCACCGAAGCTGTTCTAATGTCGACTCACCTTGCTGAGTTCCATCGAGTGTCTGATCTCTTCCACCTTCTGCAGTCTGTCCTGGATCATCTGCTGAACATCGGCCTCAATCCTTTTCATCCGAGCCTGAACATTAGAACGGGAATTCAAACCAAAAATAAATCAATGTATTTGATGGGATGATGGCGCAATGATGATGACGAGGACTTTAGGACCTCACCTTCTTCTCCTTACTCTCTCGCTCCACTGGGACGGTGTCATGACAGCGGTGGTCGGTCTCGGTGCACAGCACGCACACGCACCTCTGGTCGCTCCTGCAGAACAACTCCAGAAGCCGCTGGTGCCTTTTGCACATCCGGTTCTCCATCATCGCCACAGGTTCAATCAGCTTGTGTATCTTCAAGGTGGCAACTCTCAGATGGGGCTCCAGGTGACTCTCACAATATGAGGTCAGACATACAAGGCAGGACTTCAGGGCCAGCGTTTGCTTCCCCACACACACATCACAAAATATGAATGTTCCTGCCATCGGCATCACGCCGTTCTGCCTTCTTGCTCGGATCTGCTCTGACATTTCCTTGGCGAAGGAGTTTTCACAAAGCTCTGGGCGGTCCTCGAAGGCCGTGTGACATTTGGGACAGCTGACGGCCTGCCGGTTGTCCCAGTGTGATGTGATACAGGTGAAGCAGAAGCTGTGACCGCAGGGGATGGAGACGGGCTCAAAGAAAACCTCCAGACAGATGCAACACTTGAACTGCACCTCTGACAGGAGAACGCTGGGGGAGGCCATGCCCTCAGAGAGATGGTCTGTTCACTGATTATGAATAAGAAATTAATTATTTACATTCTGAGTCAAGGAGGAAATGTGTTTTGGTGAGATTTACAATCCTTTCAGAAAATAAAGACATCTACAAAACATACAGGGCAGTCCACAGAATATTTCAGAGCTTTTGTCCTTATGGTCTTTAATAACATAAACAGCTGGACTTTAATAACATAAACAGCTTTCCTTCTTTATCATTAACTTTAACAACTCAACGCACTGGCCAAAAGTCCAGCTGCATGGTCACATGACTCAGCCTCTCTCTAACTCTGTAAGTTTAGCTTGAAACATTGATTGAACAGACCCGGTAAAATCCAAAGACTAACATGCTCTGCGAGTGTTTTCAAAGTTCCACACTCCCATAATTCACTGCACACCCCACAAGGGATGAACCCTGATGGCTTCAAATAGGAGTCCCTCTTATATTACATTTAATTACATGACCATTACTGAAACATTCTTCAACATTTTAACATATGCCCATCTGCTTTATTGTCCTGGTCTTACCTTGTCGCTGAATGTGAAACGTGACCTCTGAGGTAGCAAAGGCAAACACTGGCACTGCGGTCGTGATCCAAAGTCCTCCCGGGTTTCGCTGTTACCACTCCCTCTGGGTCGTTCTTTCCTCTAGGGCTACCAACCACCATGTTGTTCCAGGGTGGGAGGAGTAATGCCTAGATCAGGTGCCTTACTGGCTTTGTATAGAATTCCTTTGTATTGTATTGTATAGTACATTTTATCTGAATTGTTTTGTATTGGACTGAGCAACAACAAGGAAGTACTTGAATAAAGCTCAGTCACAATCATCACTTCACCATTCCAAGGCTCTTTGTTTCAAATGCACAGAAACATACAACAAATATTCACACACATTTTCACAATACAGTAACAAGATCAACTTTATTAAAAAGGTGTACTCAGTGTAGTTTTGGGGAAATCACTATATTGACATGTAAGATTCCAGTATATAATTTTGTGACAAACATGCCATCTACACTTATTAACTATTTATACACAGGAGTACAGAGGACTGATAGAGAGCGTCATCACATTAATCACCTGCATCTCAATATCACCAATGAGCTTGTGGTAGAAAGGTGAATATTCTCCAAACAGGTCAAACTACATCGCCCTAGAATCTGACAATAACACAATGTTTTCATGTACAAGAAAATAAATTAGAAATGTGAAAATAAATAATAGACTGCATAGCAGACCCATTCACCTCCCTTTAATCTCGTCCACGTCACGGCTTCGCAGATTGAATCTTCAGGGTAAACTGTGGTGACGATCCGTTTTGTTTTAACAACTAGAATAAAGAAAATAAAGAACAACAATGTTACTATAGAGCAAAATAATTTGTACAATATTTGAATTAAGTTCATAGTCATAAAACAGCCATTAGTCTCACCTCTGTCAACAAACGCTTCATGTCCAAGTCTGACAGCTGAATTAATGACTTTAATCTGATGTTCAATCCAACAACATAATCTGTTGACACAAAAGTAAATAAAACACATGATGATAACATGGATAGTTTTCCATTAATATAAGCAAGTTCAAAACAATTATTAACATAATAACAATAATATATTAACTAAACTTTAGTTTCATCATATATGTCCTGAAAATACAATGAAACACTTTACATGTCACACCTAGGTGTTCATTCAAATGCTCACAAGGACTGAAAAATGTGCAACTGGTATTTGAATTAGCAAGCATTACGTGTGTGTGTCACATTTTATACAGAACTTAAACAGATCGCTCACCAATGACACTGCATCCCCACCAATTTATTAACTGGGTTGTTCTGTATCATGACTGTGTGCAAGCATGGAAAAATGTCAGTCTGTCTCAGTGAATCATTGTTCAACTACCCGGGGAAACTGAACTGTCAAGGCATTAGACTCCAGTAAGAAAATCCACTATTTAAATAAATTGTGAAAGAAATAGATTTTTTATTGTAAAATCTATTAATTGACTTTCTTTGTAACTGCACCACACTCTTCATTACGACCGTGTTGCCTGGCACCACCTGAAGTTGCCCTGTAGATGTCCTCCCAAATCCATATTTACAATCTCTTTATTTTTGTCATCCTGTTTGTCCATACTATAATATCCTTGTGTTGGTTTTTCTGTACACACATCTATTGCATGCCTGTCCATCCTGGGAGAGGAATACCTTCCTTGTTACTCTTCTTGAGGTTTATTCCATTTTTTCCTTAAACATTTCTTTTTGGATTCTTTCCTTTTCTGAATCAACGGTCTAATAGAGGGTGTGGTATGCTGTACGACAATTTCAAATGTTTTATTCTGGACTCCAAAACACTAACAATAGCAGAAACTCTGGCAGCCTGGTGGAAATTCCACAAAATCACAAACATCCCGTTTGCACCTTCAAATTTCACCCCCATATGGAACAATCCTGACTTTCTAAGCCACAATAAACCTCTAAATCTCCACACATGGTCTGCTAAAGGCATCAATCATTTAAAACACATCTTCAATAACAATACCCTTTACTTTGACAAGTAAATAAAAATCATGAAACAATAATATTATACATTCTTTCACTCTAACATTACACACTAATTTAATTAAATAGATGCAGTTAAATATATGCTTCCAACATATCTGTTGTGTCTGATGCTGTACTGCCTCTTGTGGTTAGGTGTGGGTCTGCAGTTTCTCCTTTACATTGTGTACTCCCATAATGTGTCAGACCAGAGGTCAAGGTCAGCCACATGATTCTCCAACAGCTCGATGGGATTCACTGTCTTGCTTAAGAATACGGAGAGCGTCATCACATTAACCACCTGCCTGAAGAACGGTCTGTGAGGACAACAAACTATCTTGCAACCTGATGTTGTCTGGATGTGTTTTTTCGACCATGAATGTTCCGTACTCACCATGTTTTTTTGTTTTTGGCAAGGCTTCTGAAGCATTTCTCCTCAGAGAGCCAACTGGCCTATGGCGGCCAGGGCGGTCTACTCATGCTTCATGTATGTTAACTTCGCTGTAGTGGCGAGAAGCTTCTGATTTAGGTCCTGATACACTCACAGACACACACACACACACATAGATATTGATAAGACACATAACCTTAAGTAGAACATTACAAAATGAAAATTATGAACAAAATACATCCATGTCTCAATAAAAGTGTCCATATTCATGTAAAAAAGTAAAAAATAAACATGTATATGTGCATATTCAGGCTGCACGTGGTGTAGTAGTAGTGGCTAGCACAGTCACCTCACAGAAACAGGGACCTGGGTCGATCCCGGGCTGCACGGCCCTTCTGTGTGGAGTTTGCGTTTTGCAGTTCTTCCCATGTCAGCGTGGGTTCCCTACAGGTTCTCTGGCTTCCTCCCACAGTCCAAGGACATGCAGTTTAATTGATGACTGTAAATTCCCAGTAGGTTGTCTGTTTCTATGTGTCAGCACTGGCAATATATGTCCTGGTTTTCAAGGCTGCATTACAGTAAAGGAATGTAATTCTATGAACTTACCAGACTGTTCTATCTGTTTTATTATTTACTTTACCCACTTAGTCATTATATCCACATTACTGATCAATATTTATCACAAATGTTATTGTGTAAATATTTTAAATTTACAATATTGTCGCCATCAAGTTGCTCTGGTTTCAGTCAAGACGTTTTGCATTTCACAAGTCATGCTTGGAAAATGATTGAGCATGCATGTGCTTTTCAAGGGGAGAATCATTGTTGTTCTGGCATGTTTCAGGAACAGTACACCACAGACCATATCTATCATCCATATATTAGATAATGAAAAATGTACAAAGGAAAATGTAATTATTTAACATTAATATACAGTATCCAACATGTATTATGTGTTTATAGTAGTCCATGTCTTTGTTGTCTGCTGATAATTACTATGTAACTTACAATATTGTCGCCATATCAATATTGAGAAAGATATTGTGATATTTGATTTTCTCCATATCTCCTAGTACAATGATCTGCTATGATTTAATTCCAGCAATGGGTGCTTAATTCAAAATAATACCATATATTATTCACATATTCAGCTGTACATGTATTTGTTACAAACGCATATTACAAATCAGAACTTTTGTAAGTGTACACCAGTTTGTAAAAAATGTTGTGCCTATAATTCTGCTAGTTTTGACACAGTAAAGGTCTTTTGCAGGTAGAAGTGTGTATTTTTCAAGCATTCAGAGCACAGATAAAGATCAATTAAGCCACCCAACCCACACATTCTCTACATTTTAATATCTGCCAAATTATTCCGATATGAAAAATGAGGCTGTGACGATGGTTGTGATTATGAAGCTACTCACTCACTTGTGCGCACACGCACACACACACACACACATTTATACACACGCACACACACACACACACACACACACACACACACACACGCACACACACACACACACACACACACACACACACACACACACACACCTTGCTCATCTTGCTTACAGTAGGACAGTGCGCCTGTGCGGACTGGAAGCAGAGGCAGATGCTGCCTTTATGGCTACCGGAAAAATCTGAATTATGAAGTGAAACATTGAAATGACAGATAGAAATGGGACAATATTGGATAAATGTTGAACTAGTATTATAAATATATATATATATATATATATATATATATATATATATTTAGAACATTATTTTATTATGCGATTGGTAAAAACGTATTATAGTGCCTGTCCTTAAGTAATGCATGTTTTCGCTTCATCCTGCCGTTTTTCTATTAACCAAATCAGCTCAACTATACCATAATTACAAAATGCTGTATCACAAAATGTAATAATAGACGTGTAACTATGAACTTGCTTATGTTGCATTTAAGCAAATCATTTAATTAAATTAGCTGATAATTGTTATACACTGGCCGTTTCCTTCCACTAAACTGGAGGGAGACAAAGTTAGCAATTAAGCAAGCGTTGACGTTTAGCTTAGGTTAAATGGAGGAAAAGTCAAACATACAATACAATACAACAATACAACCAAAGAGGAGAACTAACCTAACGCTCACCTCGGTCATTGGATAGTGTACTTACATGTGTCATGTAGCCAGAAACGTTACTTCAAAAGCAACAGGATGATAATGTTGTAAACTGGCTTGGACTAGATTACGTTGGCCACTAACGCTAAACTACGTCAGGGGTCAGGGCTGTGGCATCTGTTTGAGTTTTATTGAGTTAGTCTGCCCCTGCTGGCCTACATATAAAACTACAACTCCCTATTCCGGTAATTTACGTGTCAAAATGCCATGAAACACGTCTATTACCTTATTTTTGAGGGATTTCTGTATTTCTATAGCACAAAAACCTACTATTATTAAGTATTAGTATCACTTATCAGAAAGTATCATAGTTAGTCTCTTGCATTTTGATTTACGGTCTCTGCTCTTAGCCTACATATTACATTTTGAAAACATCTTTATCCCTATTTTATTGTTTATTTCTGCAGTTGTATTGTGAATATACTTTATATATATATATATATATATATATATATATATATATATATATATATATATATATATATATACCATAACGTAATATTTAACAATAAACCTAACTATCACCACAGCAGAAAGTAGAATATGTTTATCTCTATTATAATGTTCACTTTTGTCACTTTTGTTATTAGGTTTCATGTGCGCTTGGTGATAGAAAACAGGTCCTTCCGCTGAGCACATGAACGCAGCACGATAGCCCCAGCATTGCAAGAGGGAAGGAGAGGGGAAAGCAGGAGGTGGAGGCAGACCGAGGAGAAGCATGAAGAATATCCCCGGTGTTTAAGCTCACAGACGGGGAGAGCATCTTGTCCTCCCTCGCTCGTTAGGGCCCGACTGGAAGCGGAGGGAGGCAGCGGGGCTGAGGACAGGATGGAGGAGCAGAAGAAGCAGTTTATTTGTGGGGTGGTGGAAGGTAAGAACGACCGACTTCATAATTAATTATCATGTGTTTTTTTTTCTTACCTAGGGGACACGATTTATGAATAGACCACCGTTTGACCTACATTTCAGCATTGTTTTCTCACCGTCTGCAGGCGACGGAGTGGTAATGTGTGTATGAACACTGATGTGGATAGGATGTAATAAGGTCTTCATGAGACGAGGTGGTGAAGATCAGCCAGGCTTTGAGCAGGCGGCGAAAAGGAGTCAGTAATGTCTGCCTCCAAGGCTGCAGGCGAAGGACATGAAATACTATGGGTGATTGGTGGAAATGAGGAAGGTGTGACGACATTGACAATAACGGTGAAGGTAAAGAGGAAGATTGAAATTTAGATGGTAATTATGATAATGGTGGCTGGAGACTGGGATGATATTGTTGCGATGACATGACAGTAGGGATGGTGATGGAGATGCTGTGACATGATAGTCGTGCTGAAGATAAGGATCATGAGACTATTTGAGAGCCTTACTCAAACAACAGTAGCATTGTTGGTAGTAATAACATTAATGACAATGACAAAGCAGTTTACAATTACAGACAATGGAGAAGAAGAAGATGAAGGAACGGATAATGATCACTGCAAAAGAAGGAAGGTGGTAAAGGTGACATAGCTTACCCTTTACTACCCTCTCACCTCACAATCACACACACACACACACACACACACACAAAATAGGAAGAAATGATGGTGCAAATATACAAATAAAATAAAAAATAAATATTGTTTTTGTAAACAAATCTGAAGGAAGACAACAACAACAATCCAGAATATTGAATCCTGAATAGCAAGAATAGGGGTTAAACCATTTCTGTTCTTCGTCACCTATGAATCTCAAAATCATCAAAAGAGTGCACAATTAATATATTTATATATATATATTATATATATATATATATATATATATATATATATATTTAATGCTAACAGTTGTTACTTGTTACAGTCATGATACCGCGCTAAACTGGGTTGAGTAATTTTGGAGATGATTATGGGATTTCATGTGATCACAAATTATAAGGAAGGTGCTTCGTCAAAACTGTTGGCACTGGTGACAACAGATCTTATAGACTGCTGAAAATGAAGTTGAAATATCTTTTTTTGGGATAATTATTCAAATAATTTAGTCTATGAAGTGTCAGACAATTGTGAACAATGCACATTTCAAGTTAATAGAGACAAAGGTGGCAACTTTAAATGTATAACTTTATCAGCCAATACAAAACTCGCACATTCCCAAATATCCAATTAATACAGTGTTATAAAACAGAGAAAAGCAGCAAATCTGATTGTTTAAGGAGGTAAAATGCAATGCAAACTTCAACAAATATTAATTCTTAAAATTGTTTCAGCACTCTAATAATCCAAATAATAAAAATAATGCTCTATAATTCTCAGATAATCTGGTTTCACAGCCCTGTGAGATGTGTTCATTGAGTATAATTCATATTGCAATGATATTAAAAGTATCACAGATCATGCGGCTCTAACACGCACACACACACACACACACACACACACACACACACACTAATTACTGTGTTCTCAGTCCAATGTGGTGGCATCAAACAGAGTTAGTAACTGGTTCTGGCTTTGGAGAACTCTGCAGGACTCGCACACATGCACTCAGGTACAGATGTCATTCACATGCACATGGCACACTCCCCACGTGCATGCAGGAGAAAGCAGTCTGGATTGTCGATGGATCAAATTTACGTCTCTCTATGGCCCACTTACTGTACGCACATGTGCACACGCACACATACACACACACACACACACACACACACACACATTGCAGACTTATTCAAAAGCACAAAGGAGGCAGAGGGACACTGGCGATGCTCCCATTTCTAAATATAGAAAATGTGATGGAGAGTGTAGCTGGAGATGAATTATGCCTCTGCCAAACACAGAAGGGATGTGACCAAGGGAGCACTGGAAGAGCTTGCATCGTTTTATGTGTCCATACATTCAGAACTGTCGCTGTTTTTGATTTATTGCTGCAGAGCTTTAAAAAAAAAAAAAAGATACGATATCTGCTATGGAATGCCATGGTGCATATGTCTGTTTGGATATAAAAATGCGTGGGGAAATCTGCATTTGCAGCAAAGATAAAGCAATATGTATGTTTGTTTGTTTTTTCACAGGTTTCTATGGGCGGCCTTGGACTATGGATCAGAGGAAGATTCTCTTCCAATGGTAAGCCCGGAAACTGTAACGAACCTGGCTGCCGTCTGCGAACAAGTGTGTGTGCATATGTCTTGTGAACCTGGTTGTGTGGTTGTTTCTCCCATGAGTGGCGTGAGAGCTCAGGAGCTACTGATGCAAAGCCCGTGGGCTGAATCCAGTCGCACCCCTCGATATCAGTGCCAGGCAGACCTGAGAGAACTCACTGATGTAGAATGACTCCACAGCAAAGGGCACATTCTTAGTCATTCATGTTCCCTTTAGGATTATCTGTAAACGGGTTGGTGATCACTTCATTTTGCATATGCCATCATCAGTTTACAACTCCTAGGTACATTTCTTCGAAGTCCAGCCTCAGCTGTAGCTCCAGACTTTTTTATGTTCAGAAACTTAAAGTCTGTTCATTTAATAGGACGAATAATCCCCGTTTTCCCCCAGAATGCTAAGCTTCGGGTTGAAAATCCTCTAAAAGATTAGATGACCATGGGTCACTAAAACTCTGGCATACTCTGCCTTGTAAAGGCAGATAAATGAAGAGTAGTGAAAAGGCATATTTATATCATCCTATCACAGAATGCATGTGTCCTTGTAGTCAGAGGGAAGACTTTGCTGTGCCCGAGGTTCTTTATTTAGCGACAGCATCTTTTTTTTTCCATGCGGAGACCTTCACTCTTTGTGTGGAGGGATACCAGTAAAGTGCCAGACCAGGATCTCTTCTGCAAAGCATCATGGCAGCATAACAAATGTGAACAAAAAACATTTAAACCGGATAAAATCTGCATCATAGTAACGCACATCAAGTCAGCAGGGTCATGAGCCAAGTCTCTTTGAGTCTTGACTAAACAAAACCAAGGCAGCTTCTTATTGAGACTGCCACAGTTTCAATAGCTAATGAGACACAAGCCCTTCCAGCTTGAATCAGCTCTCTGTGATTTCAATGACAGTGAACTACAGGGGAATACTAAAAGATAATTTCCCAAGTGAAAAAAATAAATATATATCTCAGTCAAAGTGCCAGTTTTCATGACCGATTCATGAAAACTACAGCAGTAAAGTGCCTGTTTAAAACTTGCCTGTATGGAATGGGCTTGGCCTCCGGTATTGCTGCTTGTAGCCTTCTCTAGAGCCGCTCATCCATCCATCCTGACAGACAGATAGAGTTTAGTTTGATTAAAACATGGACATATTTATAATGGGACAACAGTGTGTTGAATATGAACTGGATGCACTCATGAAGGATGTGGCTTTCCATTTCCATGCACATTGAAATTACCCCATGTTTACACCTTGTAGTTAGTAGCCCAATTAATTGTTGATGACAAACGAGGGAAGCGGCTTAAATCCCTGTTGGGAACTGTGACACAGTTTTGTAGTTCAACAGTCAATAGTGACAGCCGACTGCATCCCCAGGGATAAGTTGTTCCCTCTGCTTTCATATGCTCTTAAAGATACAGACCAAATAATGATCTTGTTATGATACATTGTATAATATATATATATCCATCCATCCATCCATTTTCAATACCGCTTAATCCTCATTAGGGTCGCGGGGGCGCTGGAGCCTATCCCAGCTGACATAGGGCGAAGGCAGGGGACACCCTGGACAGGCCGCCAGTCCATCGAGGATATATATATATATATTATAAAAACATACAATCAGTAATTAGAACCAAGTCACTATAATGGGGCCCTAAATGTCTATTGATTCTCAGGTGATACACGCATTACCATGAGGAACTCATTCAGCTGAGTGTGTGGGCTAGAGGCTTATTTATAGATCTTCTTTTTTAGAATCAAGTGTGGGGTGCAGGCAAAATTGAGGCACAACGAGTGTTGCGTAAATTTGTCAGATTAGGGTTGCGAGTGTGAATGTGTGTACAGTATCTGTGTGTGGGGGTATGATTGTGTGTGTTTGAAGGAGGTAGGTTGCAGCCTTGTGGAGGCGACTTGCGACCATCTGTCCAGGAAGAGAAGCAGAGGGAGAGAGAGAGAGAGGGAGAGAGAGAGAGAGAGAGAGAGAGAGAGAACACAGTCCACCCACTAATGACAAAGTAGATGAGAGCGTGTCTATATCCAGAAAGAGCAATAGTCATGTGTGTGTGTGTGTGTGTGTGATGCAGCTATTGTTTCACTTCTAGTACTATGCTCTATTTATAATTCAGGAGGTCATTTCCTGGAGCCCCACGATCGATACAGTGAATCTATTTTCTTGCTGCTTCTTGTTTTTTCTGTTGTTGTTTTTTTGCCCTCCTTCTGTCGTTGCCACTCTCTCCGCTCCTCCTCACTCTCTCTGGGGCTCTTACAGTACATAACCAAGCTAAGCATATATACACAATAGTTCTTAAATTAAGCTACTGTCAAAAATGGTGTCAGATTCAGAGATTTAGCAATTAAATTACTTACATTTCAGTAATAGGTTCCCTCCTCGTACCTCCCCTGTTCATGTCTGTCTGTGCCAGGATGCAAAGTTGGGGGTTGAACACCTACTTGTACGGCCCCAAGGATGACCTGAAACACAGACTGCTGTGGAGAGAAGTCTACTCTCATGAAGAGGAGGGTAAGAACATGTGTGCATCCAAGTCATTTTAAGTTAAATAAGTTGCCGGCTGACTGCAGACTAGAGCCTAGATCTGTACCAGAACTGCCCTCGGAAATTCTGTCCTCAAACCTAGGGTCAATATTCACTCGCCCAAATATTGATTGATTGATGTTTGGCATTCTCAGACATCCGTAATCCCAGTTTCTGAATTTTTGGAAAACCCTGGCTACTGAGTCTCATCCTGTCTCCCTTTAAATCTCAAATGTAAGATATTTCCTCTCCTCCCCTCCTGCTCTTAGGTCAGTTGCGTACTCTTATCAAGGAGGCCCAGTCGAAAGGCCAGAGGTTTGTTTATGCCCTCTCTCCGGGTCAGGACATTGTCTTCTCATCTTCCTGTGACCTGACGCTACTCAAACGCAAGCTGAGACAGGTATGTGACACAACATGTGATAATGATTCAAGCAGTTTGTTGGCTCACACACAACCTCTCGTCTCCCTCCAGGTGTCAGACCTGGGTTGCCAGGCATTTGCCATTCTGTTTGATGACATCGACCACTCCATGTGTCAGGCTGACAGCGAGGCCTTCTCTTCATTCGCCCATGCTCAGGTCACTGTAACCAATGACATCTACCGGTTCTTGGGGGAACCACCCGTCTTCCTATTCTGCCCTACAGGTAAAGAGCACTGAGTCGGGTTGAGTTAGAATGTTTGTGGTGTACCGAACCTTGAAAATTTGACATGGGCAGATATTTACTGATAATGACATATACTTCTGTTTCTCTCTCCCTGTAGAGTACTGTGGTTCTCTGTGTTCTCCCAGTGTATCAAAGTCTCCCTACCTGCAGACTATTGGAGAGGACCTGCTACCCAACATAACAGTGATATGGACGGGTGAGACACATGCACACGTTAGCATGAATAGGAAACCTATTGTTGATGAATTACATGATTTAAACAATTGTCATTGTCAGAAATCAATAACTTAAACTGAATTATTTAATCTGATTAATGTGGCTATATTCCTGCAGACATAAACCAGAGTCAGTTTTTTGGTTCTCATTAGTTGACCTGCAACCTCTTGGCTAATAAAAGTGCACATGTGAACATGTAAATGCAATTAGGTGCAGGCTCAAATCCACACACAACCTCCTCGAAAAAAAAACAGAAAACCATTTTGATGCACATCCGCCCCCACACCACATGGAATTATAGTAGAAACACACACACATGTACACACTTGTCATCTACTCTCTTCTCGTTGTTGTGATGGGATGTTGTTGCTTGTTTTGACTTTTCTAACTCTTTGTTAGCTAGGTGAAGCTAGAAAGAGCACTACAACGCCAGCAACATGAGCCCTAATGTCCAAACCAACACTCCCATTTCCATAGAAGGCACTTGGCAGCGTGTGCATACAGCTGATTATGAATAATAAATAGCCGATACAACCACATTCAAACAAAAGACAAAACAGAAATGAACAACAAACAATGGTGGCTGCAACAAACATGATCAAGCCACATTATTCAAATAACCTGACAGTTGTTATAGAATCAACAGCAGTATAAAAGTATAATAAATTACCAAGGCAACAACATGAGATGTAGACACACCGGCTGCAGCCACAAACCCTCATATTACAGCAAACAAGAGACATCACAGCTTTTACACACACACACACACACACACACAACAGCATGTTGCTTGGCAACAAAGCCGTTGATGTTCTCATTTGGGGAGAGAGTTCAGTGAGTTTGTCTTACTCACATGTCTGAACGTCATTCTGTTAGTCCTGAGATTCAGAAAGACCTCGTCAATCTGGCTCAACTGCTCGACTCAGTTCATTCTCATTACATAATACCACTTGTCCACTCAGCCTCTCTGGTCCCAGTATAACCAGTCCCAGTTTCTCTGTCCCACTGCGCCAGCTTGTTCATTTAAGTCCCCCTGTTGTCTCCCTCAGATTCGGATGTGTGTTTCTTAACGTTTTAGGCTTCCACTTTTCCCTTCCCTTCCCTTTTTTGAACCTGTTCCCTCCACCCTCGGCCCACAGGCAGTAAGGTCATCTCCAGGAAGCTGTCTGTCGACTGCCTGGCTGAGGTGGAGTCTGTCCTCCAGCGCCCCCCGCTCATCTGGGACAACCTGCACGCTAATGACTATGACTCCAGACGTCTCTTCTTGGGGCCTTTTAAGGGCAGAGAGCCTCAGCTGAGGAGCCACCTGAGAGGCCTCTTACTCAACCCCAACTGCGAGTTTGAAGCCAACTACATCCCTCTCCATTCGCTGGGCAGCTGGTACAGAGCTGGAAAAGAGGAGAGGAAAGGTGAGAGGATGGATCGGTGGACGGAACAATGGGGCAAAAAGGCAAAAAGATTAATGAGCAGTTGGAAGGGAGGAGGAAGTAGCAGTGATGAAACGGGAGATGTCCAAAGTTAATAAACTAATATTGGCTCTGCCAGATCAGAGCCATGCACATATAGTCCCATTGCTTCCTGGAAAATTGTGTAACGAGCCAGTGTTGCTTGGCAACTAACACAATTTATTCTGATATTACATAACAAATAAATTAACTTGTGGGAGTTAAAGCTGCATCTGTTGTCCTGGACAAAGTTACTCAATAAGCAGTTTTAGTCATACAGAATTCTCCAATTGTATCAATCTACTCTCGCATTAAGTGGATCTATTTACAGAATTGTGAAGAGATCATAGCTTGGGGGGGGGGGGGGGGGGGGTAGTTTGTGAAGTAATTACTAGATTCAGTCTTTTTGTGTGAGAGGAACTTGATTTCTAGTGCTGTCCAAAGTTGACTCAAATAATCTCAAAACAGGAAGTACAGACCAGCAAACACAAGATAGGTTATGTATTTTCAGATAAAGGAGAGGTATGTGTAAAGGAATTCAAAAGTGGTTTTCTCCACCGTGTGAATATGAGTAATTTAATAACCCTTATATATGATAACACAATGCTATTTATGCTCTAGATGAGGAGTGTGAATACTGTCCTGATAGAGCTCTGTCTGCTGCATTACATGATTGGATGGAGGAACTCAATCAACCACTACAAGCAGGTAAAACTCTATGATTTGGTGCTGTGTCTCAAATAATTTATGTGCTCATTCGCTGTCATGACCCATTTTATAGCTTAACTGCATTATCTCAGCACTGTTGACCACAAACTGAAATTGTGATGGTTGCCACATATTAAAATGTATTTTGGTTAAAAAGTAACATTTGTAATTAATAACATAACATAACGTTTTTTTTTTTTTTTTACATTACAGGACGGCAGAGCACGCGACCAGAGCAGCGTTCCTCGGCTCCAACAACTCGCTGCAAAACACCTGACAGATCTGACTGCCCTGCAGTGGCCAAGCTTCCTGTTTTCCCCCTGAACTCCAGCTCACCTCCGTCGTCACCAGTCAAGGGGGAGACGGAGGGACGAGAGGGGGAAAGGAAGAGGTCAAACCAGCCAAGTCAACCCAATCCCCAAACTCAAGGATCCAGGCCTGGCGCACCCTCTGTGGGAGGCAGGGGACCGAAGGCCCAGGGTTGGGGTCTCTGTGGTGGGAAGGGCCTGCTAAGCGAGTCCCAGGTGCGGCTGCTGGTTGGTCTTTATTATCTGCCCCATGAGCATGGCCCGTCTGCCCAGAAACTCCTGCAGGACCTGGCCTGGCTCAAAGCAAACTGCTACCTGGTCAGCGCTAACGGCAAGAAGACAGCGGCTCAGAAGGTCGGCCTGTGTTTTGTGTGGATTTTAGTGGAGGGGAACATTTGAATGATGTTGTGCACGATTCATAAATGTGAGAGATTTTGTCCTTGTATGTGTGTCCTCAGATCGACGAGTGGCGTGGCCGCTCCTCCAGGGTCCTGTCACTGTGTGAAGACATAGCACAGCTCCACTGCAGCGTGGTGGGAGGGGCCAACAGGGCTGTGCTCTATGACCTTTACCCTTATGTGTGGGACCTGAGGAACACGGCTCTGGTGGCAAAAGCGTTCATATGCTGGCTGGGTGAGTATGAGAGAATAAGTAAACTATGGGAATACAGATTAATACAATGTGCTTGACTACATACTGTGTGGCTATGATTGTCATACAATTGCTGACTATAGTAATCAACCTCTGATCTTAGATGCTATCTGTTCTCTACAATACTCTGCTACCATTTAGTGCAGTATAGTATAGTGTGGTATAGTATAACAGTAAATGCTATTCTGTTCTACCCAATAATACTTATAGAAGTATAGTATAGAATAGTATAGAATAGTATAGTATACCAGTGTTTCTCAAATGGGGGTACTAGTACCCTAAGGGGTACTTTGAAGCACTGCAAGGGGTAGGTTAGATCTTTAACAAATATTTTAAAACACATATCATGCATAATTGCTCAAATTATACTATATTACATTCAATAATAATTGTGAAAAAGGTTTGAGAACCATTATACCATACAATGGGATTATACTATACCAGTAGTTTGCTCTGCTATACAGTATATACTATAGTAGAGCTATATTCATATTCATATTTTGCCTATAAAATGTTATACTACAATATAGAATAGCATATTATTGTATTGTATACCAATGATATGTTATGCTATACCACTTATAATACTTTGCCTTAGAAGTGTAAAGTGTAGCATATCATAGCTTAGTTAACTACAACCTTCTGTACTATAGGGTGACTGTGGCTAAGTGTTAGAGCAGGGCCGTCCTTCAATCAGATGGACCGGTGGTTCGAGCCCCAGCTCCACATGACTTAGGCAAGACACTTAACCCCAAGCTGTGCCTGCGGTGTATGAATGTCCTGATGGGCGGGTGCCACATTGCATGACAGAGCTCTTCATCAGTGTATGAATGGGTGAATGATGACATGTGTCATCTAGAAAACCTCTATACAAGTACAGTCCATGTATAGTATACGATATACTAGGCTCTTCTATTCTTTGTTACACTATCATACAATGATATAACCTAAGCCCTCTCACTCAGATGGACGAGTGTTGAGTGACAGCTCCACCATGGGCACCTGGAGGAACTGTTTTCACTGTAAGTAGGCGTGAACCTTTAACTGGTTGTCTCCCTGTGTATACCTGAAATAACTAACTACTGCACAAATCATTCTTATCTACAATATACTTCAGTTGAAAAAGTTTCCACTGTTAATCCAACGTCATATCATTATTTCTCAGTACTAGCTTAGTGAAGCTCAGCAGATAATAGTGCAGTGATGGATGAACCACCACTTATGCTTCAAATATTTATTTGAAACATTAAAAAAGAAGAAAAAAAAGATGATGGCAGAACAGTGAACTTTTTACACTGGCATAAATATTTCAACCTGTGCAATAATTTACCATCTGCACTGGCTTCTTATTGGCCCTAACCACGTGATGTCACCCGACTGACATAAGGCTCTGGTTTGTGGTAGTGTGTGGGAAGACCACAGGGGCAGACCTGCTGGGAGTGGAGTCAGAACCGTGGGCGTTCAAAGGGGGCGTGTCTGGGGAGGTGCAGGTAGGGTGTGTGTTTGTATCACATGTCATTTTCCATAGGTTTTATGAATCAATCCTCTTGTTTTTTTTATTGTGCTTGTTTTTATTCTTAAATGATTATGACGTCTGTGTGTGTGTGTGCGTGTGCGTGTGTGTGTGTGTGTGTGTGTGTGTGTAGATGCTTCTCCCAATAGGCAGCAGCAATGAACTCTTCACTCATCCTCCTCCTCTCTTCCCTACCTCTCGTCTTTATAACGTCAGGCCCTACCACACCAAGGACAAGGTATACCCGCACATTTATGTTGCACACTTCACGGCAGGATAATTTGTGTTCAAGATAGGGAAAGTCAGGGAATATTTAGTTTGTACAGTTACAATCACTGCAAAACATTAGCTTAGCTGCTGTGTAAACCACACTATTGACAACTTCAGAAAAAAAGGAATCAAACCAGGAAGGACATTTTTTCTTCAGGCATACACTCTGACTCAGTGAGGGACACAGTAGGATCCTGATATGGAGAAATCACCGGCAGATTTACAAACTATTGTGTCATCTCACAGAACGACAACATTTGTAAAAAAATTGTACATGTTTTTAAATGTTGTGCCCTATGTTGTTATTGTGTGCATGTGCGTGTGTGTGTGTGTGTGTGTGTGTGTAGTTGGAGTTGTATCGGATGGTGCGCCAACTCCACCTGAGGACTCAGGGTGGCCAAGAGTCCAGTGTTGCTCACCCAGATGTTGTAGGAGACAGGTGTGTGTTTGAGAGAAAGAAAGAGATAATAAAGTAATCGTCTGCATTGCAAAACACATCCTTAATAGATATTCATCGTATTTTAATTATCGTATTTTAATACTATACTCACATATCTTTTATATATATATTTTTATTTCCACAGATGTTTTGGGCCATGCCTGGCGTTGTGCCCCGAGTACTGTTTCATCCTGGAGGATGAGCTGGGTGTGTGTGGCTGTGTGTTGGGCATCGTGGATGTTCGCTCGTTCGCCAAGCGGTGCCAGGCCTGCTGGATGCCTGCTATGAGGGACAAATACCCACTGAAAGGGGGCAATACACACCCTAACACACAGGTGAATATTTCATTAAACAACTCTTTTTTTATGATGTTTTTACAATAACTCTTCTGTCATGCTGAAGGGCACAAGAGTGTAACGGGCAGAAACACACACACACACACACACACACACACACACACACACAGTTATAATCATATAGGTGAAAGTATGCACACAAATGCTTAGACATACCTGTGACGGACTGGGAAGGGAATGGCACACGCACAAGTAAAGAAAAAGAAAATTGCGCATGTACACACACACACACACACACAGATTAGGCTCTATTTATGTGAATGTAGGGCACTTACATTAGTACAGTATATTTGTTGAAAATGGGAGGTAACAACACTTTGTTACAGTGTCACTGTTGCTCATCGTGACAAGCAAAGAGCCAAACAGATCCGGTGGTGAGCAACACCACCCGCCTTGTCCGCCCCGGACATCTGTGGAGGACCGATTTGTCTCCTCTGTGCGTCATGGTGCATAGTGACATCATTCACACTGCAGCCACAGGTGTATGTAGGTAGAAGTGTTTGCATGGCATCTGTTCCTGCTTTATCAGCCATGGGGACAAAACGGCAGCATTTCATGTCAATACTTATTGCCATGAGATTGTTGTTCCTTACAGCTTTCTTCTTCGTGTCACTGACTCTGCCTTAATATATATTTTGTGAGCATCTCAGACGGGAAGTACATCAGACGAATCATGGAAGTCTGTCTGCAAAAATGAAAATAAAAGACTGTAGATGATATAAGGCATTGAAGGTTAGCTATAAATAAATGTGCAATGATTACTATGCACTATACTGTATGTATGTCATGTTGTTGTCAGGTTGCTGAGTAACGTCCTTTAAGGTGCAGTCAAGTATTGCTCATTAGTAGCATCTAGTGGCAGCTGTTGAAAACTACAGCAACAATGGAATATGCAACGCTTCTCCACAACCCTCCGTCGAACGAGCACCGGCAAGAAAAATGCCCAATCATATAAACCGAGTAGGACAAAGTTAACTTCCAGGACTTTACCCATCATCAGTCACATATTGTGAGAATGTCCTTGCGTCTCTGCTTTCCTCTGCGTAGGACTTGATCAAGCTGATGGAGGAGGACCAGGGAGAGTACCCGGACTCTCTCCTATATCACTTCCCCTCTCAGCTGCGACTGGACGCCCTCCCGGAGCTGGTGGACGTCAGCGTCAGCCGCACCCTGCTCACCGCCCTCCTCACTGCACTCAAGGCCAACGGTAAGGACAGGGTGTGGAGCCATTGACCACTACTTCTGACAAAATGAAAGTGCAGTAATCATCATGAAATGTTGAGAAACATATTTGCATAATTGCAAAAACCCCAGCGGGCAAGCAAATTGTGCTGATGTTAGTCCTGAATGTTAAAATGTTCCTTCCTCAGACTAACAGATTCTCTGCGATGCATTTCTTTTTTAGCAACCTCGGCCTTTACCTTCTCGTCCAAGAGTATTTGTTTGTGCATTTAGTTTTTTATGCTGGGAGGAAAGATTTTCATTTTACCATAACATGTTTCATGACCATTTCTTATAGGATCTCAGGGTGTGTTCTGCGAGGTGCAGCCCACAGACCGTCAGAGGCTGGAGTTCTTAACCAAACTGGGCTTCCTGGAGATCCTCAGAGGAGAAGCCAGGAGCAGAGAGGGAGTGGTGCTGGGGAGGCTGCTCTAAAAATGCACACACACACACACACACACACACACACACACCACCAGACACTTGCACCCAAACAGTAGATACACAGATGCACTTGCACACACTGAAAGATGTTCAAAATAGAATATGTCCAGTACAGCATAGAGACACAGGATCTGCATTTTCTCTGTAAAGAGGGAAAGCCTTTTTTTTTTTTTTTAAAGGGACATTACTGGATTCCTCTGAATCTGTGTGGCAGCAGTAACGGGTATGCACCCTGAGCTTTCTTTATAAAGGATTTACTTTATCAGATTCAAACCCCTGGCTACGGATTACAGGAGTTAGTGACATTACAAGGAAGTCGACAACAGAATAGATTGAGATGGGAGCAGAGCAGTAGATCGCGGCAGCTATGTTTTGTTGAAGTGGCTTTAATCAGTACTTTTGCATTTCATAACGACAATGCATCACACTTCAAATAAGGGAAAGTGGTCGCTGGGAGTCATCATCCAACTCTGCATTTCCTCTCCGCTGCATTTTAACATCTTTCAGCTCATTGTTTCAGTTTCCCGACCCACACTTTGTTTCATATTTACCATAAAAACATGAGTGGTATTGAGCTTGTCAACTGACTCATCCCAACAGCAGGCTGGACGCAGGCACGACGTCACTGTTTACACTTGATTAGTTTAGATGATTGTTTACATGCATGAAGAACAAAACATTGTGAAAAATGCAACGTTCACATAGTAGGATTACATGTATACTGACATCAACACAAACATACGTTTATTATTTCAATGGGATACTCGAGCATAGCGACATTATTGAAGATTTTCTTACTGGATATTTCTCGGTCATTATAGATATAAAAAGAACACAAGAACATGTGAGTGCATGCTTGCTAAAATTCCTCCGAAAAACAAACAAAAAATGAAATATTCATCAAGATTGTGCATGAAAACCATCATGCAGATACATTAGGTACATTACACACACAGAGACACGTACACACACTTATCTGTTTACACAGGGTTCAACTGGATTGAATAGATACTTCTCCCTAACTTCATAGTTAAATACTGCCATCATCACCAGTGAGTATGCATAGTGTATGCGTGGGTACATGGTGTGTATGTGTGTGCAAACTTACCAATTAAGACAGCTGTGTCATTCTGCCTTTATTCTGAACCATTATGAACACAAGCATACAAGATGACACAAACACACACACACACACACACACACACGCACACACAGTCATGCTAAAAGAAGCACAAAAGCACTCACAATCAAATCTTTAACTGAAAGTACGTAGAACTACGAATGTTCATGGTTTTTGTAATGCAGCTTAAAAGAAACAAGTACTGTTAGTGCACGTATTTATATTTCTACTTCTTTTTTTATTGTTATGCTTGATCAATCACAGACTGAGAGTCACTTTCGTATGTTTCATCTCGATTCCAACCTCATCACCCTTGTCTGTGAGGTAGTTTGTGATAAAAAAACAAGTATTTAGTCCCAGAACTAAAAATCATGTAGACAAAGAAATCCTGAAAGCACTGAGATAGAAATGCATGACGTAAAGCAACATTTTAGAGGACATTATTGTTTGTGAAAGAATATTACTTCACCTGTATGAAAAAAATAAATAATACGTTTTAATATTTAATTGTTTAATATTTGTTCTCTTTTGTTAACATGAGACTGGGGTGTGTGGTTTGTGTGTGAATGTCTGTGAGTGTGTGTGTGTGTGTGTGTGTGTGTGTGTGTGTGTGTGTGTGTGTGTGTGTGTGAGATGAAGGATGTTGATGGGAAATATGCATACAAATAATCTGCACAGGCAACATGAGGCATTGTGAGAAAAAGACAAAATCTATAAATGAACCATGGAACACCTTCACTTTTTCATTTAAGAGAATGTATGATAATAATACTAATAAAGTCTCAAGATTTAAACAGTTGCTTTTAACTTCCTGGCCTAAGCAGCTGACCACTCCGTCGCATGTCATCTGTGTGCACTCACGGTCCGCCTGCATTGAGATACATATTCATGTCTTACAACAAGTCCCTGTGCGTCTATGCAGGGTAATGAAGGGGTTAAAAAACAATTACTGTTGTATTCGGTATATGTTTTTTTTTTTATTGATAATAACTGAACTGACTTGTTGATTTCATGCCTATTAAAATACTTTTTCTTTCCCCTTAAATGGCTGTTTATTCAGCTGGGTTAAACATTTTACACTCTTATATTTTCATTATTTTGTTACTAAACATACAAAAATGAATCTACTTTATTTTAAAATGTATCCAATAAAAATGTTTCCAATGCTCATCCTGAGAAGTTCAAAGTACTGCTACAGTACGGTGCTACGTGTTACACATCAGTGCTCTCCCGGTCTGCAGTGTTCCCGGCTTCCCATTGGCTGCGGGAGCATAGGTTGTGTTCAGGGGCCATGACTTGACCAGTAGGGATGCGGTATGATGCCAAGATTTAAGAAAACAAAATAAATCACTTTGGTTACACACCCTAATATTTGACTTAAGTAAGTAGAAGTAAATCATTTAGATGTGCTTATGTTATTTAATTTTGTATTCAAACATTGTTTCTACTTATAGTATAATAAATAACTTAAAAGGAATTCATGTTTTAAAGGCCAGTGCAAAGAAACACAATAAGAAAGAAAAACCAAGAGACACGAGATGCAATATCAGAGATACAGTAGAGACATTGACTGACATGGACATCACAATTCAGTGTGTTGCTCCTCAAAGGCTTTGAGCAATTTCTTAACTTTTACCACATTCAGTTCCAAGTCAGCTAAACTTGCATCCAACTTCTCATTCTCCCCATCTATGAAAGTCTTGGTCCGCTCCATGATGCTCTTGGAGTTCTCCAGAATTCCCTTCAGTGGCATGGAGTCGGCAGATGATTCTTCTGAGAATTCCTCCAGTAATGCCGTCATTGGTTCAGTGAAACTACTATATATAGTCATGTAATCTCGAAAAGTGGCCCTTTGGGCCTAATGGGGAACATTAAACCACTTAATGACGTGGCACCATCTCAGTTTGCTCTGTTGTTATATGATGTTGTGTCCCCTGCAGTGCATGAAGTCACTTGTGAACGAGCTACAGTTCTCTCATCCTCTCACAAACATTACTCCAAGCTCTTTGTGAGCAATCGATACGTAAACTAAGTGACTGACCCACCTTCATATGGTCCAGCTGTTGTTCCACTTTCTGAAGGACTTCTTTGAAATTCTTCTGCAAACCCAGCATGAGAATAAACATGCAGTTACATTTGGGGACATGATAGCCAAAGCATGACAGCAGCTCTGGCAAATATGCACTTATGACTGCAGATAGAAGAATTAAGAACATTTCAACAGGAAGTTTGCTTCTGCAAATAAATGTTGAATTTTTTTCCACAGTAATGGGAGGTTAACCAACAATATATTTACCAGTTTGTCGTTGTCGAACGATGAGCTTGCGAGGCAAACCAAACACAGCAGAGTGAAGAGGAAGAACAGGCCACCGGCCACTCCTCTGCTCCCTGACAAGGATGCTGCTGCCATGCCTGTTCTAAAAGTGCATTATTGAGAATATAGGGTCAAGACTTGAAAACATTTAAAATTGTATAGTATAAACCATCTTAAAGTGAGTTGTAGTTTCTGATCTTACCTGTGATGATAATGGAGGATGAGCTGCAGTCCAGGTTGAAAACATGATGAGATGACACACCACTCTACGCTTTATATACTCCTGGTGTCACCTCCCCACGGCACAGTTTTTAAGTTTCTCTTCTACTAGGCCGTTTCCTTAACGTATCTGGAAAAAGGTGCGGGTGAGTCAAACATAAAATGTGTGTGTGTGCGTGTTTCTCTGTGTGTGTGTGTGTGTGTGTGTGTGTGTGTGTGTGTGTGTGTGTGTGTGTGTGTGTGTGTTTTAAGAACAGAGCCAAATAGAAAGCATGAACGTTTATGTCTGCATATAACTTGCTGCCATACTACAAAAACAAGCATTCATAATGAATTCTTCACTAGCATAGCATTTCAGTATTAAAGTATCCCTGCCCATCCTCCAACTTTACTTTCAGTTCATGATAAACTCCCTTTCTTGTAAACGAGTTACATCTGTGTAACACCGCCCCAAAGCTCTCGGACAAACGAAACCGAATCAAGCGCTCGATTCATTGAGGTGTGTGTGTGTGTGTGTGTGTGTGTGTGTGTGTGTGTGTGTGTGTGTGTGTGTGTGTGTGTGTGTGTGTGTGTGTGTTTGCGTGTCTCGCTTGCCACATACTGTATACTGTGTATGTCGCCTGCGCTGAAAAACCTTATTACCAGCAGGTGTGGAAGTAACAAATAATAATTACTCTCATTTCTGTCACAAAGATGTTAGTTGTGTACTGAATTATTAAAAACTGGTTATATACAATATTGCAATCTACCTTAATCACGGATTTAAAAGGCTACACATTCCTTTACTTTGTTAACGCCCATGAGAAGGTATGCTCTGCATGTATATTTGTTCAGCAATATATTTTATTTTTATTAGTAACATTTTAGATATGTATTTAATGTTAAGTTAGGCAGATTTGAAAAATATTGCACACTGGTTTTGGTCTTCCTTGGTGGATTATTTCAGCAGAATGTAATATTCGGTCATTGGTTTATTTTGATGCATTCATTTCATGTTCATGTTGATATGATAATCCAATGATATATACAGTAATACAAAATATTGACTTTATGTGGAATTTCCACATCTTTCGTACAGTTTCAGTTTCACACCACTTTCATGAGACATCATCAGGCCAGCTCCTGTCTTGGTCACTTTCTTTTGGGGAGTGTTAAACTAGCTGCATAGCCACGCACGTAAATGCGTGATGAGGTCAGAACAGAACCAAATCGAACATTGCGTCGCCAACAGGTGCACGTTGTGTCTAAATACAAGGAACTTTTACCTTGACTGGGGTGTGTGAGGCCTCATTCTGCTCAACATGTTTGAAAACTTGGACAAGCGGAGATGGAGAAATAAACTGTAACTAACTATAGTGGGACCAGAGAGGCTGAGTGGACTGGTTATATTATGTACTGAAGTTGAACCAACAGCAGATTGTGGAATAGTTTGCGATGCACAGGGTTCACAAACTGACTTACACCACTGACACACTCACTGAACTCGCTTTGCAGGTGAGCGTCTCAAAGACCTGGCAACGTATTTGTGTGTGCAGGCCACTTGGTGTGTCAGAACTGTAGTTTCTTCTGTATTTCAATATGTGTGCTTGTGGGCTGCAGCCATTGTTGATATTGTTGAAACATCTCTGGGTTGCTGCCTTGGTGACATTTTCTTCTGCTGTCCATTCAGTTGTACTTGTACTAGCTTGTATAGACTTGCGTTTATTGGTTAATTGGGAGTGTGTTGCTTGCCGTGGCCGTGAACCTCCTCTTTACCGAGCTCTGCATGGTGTTGAACAGGAGATGGGCACTGCTTAGGCCACTCCTTCATATATATTTACCTTATGCTTCTGTTTTGTATGGTGTTTTGGATCTAACTTTGTTCATTTGCATCTGTAACCTGTTCTGTGTTGGTGGTAGTGATCCGCACTCATAACCCTGTCGCCAAGCAAGCATGACAACGCATTAGTGTAAGGGTGTTCATCTCTGCACAAAGTGAAACTGAAATTGAAAAGGCATGAGACATCATATTGGTATGTGGTTATTATTTCTCAGCTGTGTGGTCTCTTCCCTACATGAAAATACACATGAAATGAAGACTATTTTGTCATAATTATTTTATAAAATGCATTGCTGTACAGATTCGGTCGGACCACCACTTTAGCCTGGACTGAAATATCTCGATAGCTACAATTTGATTACCAACAGAGTTTGTGCAGATACTTATAGTAACGTTGCTGACTTTTCCTCTCATGCCAGCATGAGGTTGGCATGTGTTTGAACACATGTGTGACACTATAGCCGATTAATTCAGATTAACAACTGAGAAAGACTTTGATGATGGGACTCAGTTAGGCCAGAATAGAGACAATATAGGACTGAACAGATCTGCGAGTTTCTTTGAACCATCCTTATCTCTTTGCTGCGATATTACCAGCCTCATCAGCTCTGGCACCAATTCTACACAGAAGAAACCTGTATCAGAACTCTGAAACCGGATATTTTAGAGTTGGAAGAAAAGAAGGCATCAGATTACTACAATCTAGATTTATTTGGGTTGTACACTTAATTTCACATTGATGCGATAGTTCAATTACACCATTTATTGTCAGAAAGTATTGCTCAGGAATACAGATTTAAGAAAACCAAAAAAATCACTTTGGTTACCCACCCTAATATTTGACTTAAGTAAGTATAAGTAAATCATTTAGATGTGTTTATGTTCTTTAATTTTGTATTCAAACATTGTTCCTTCAAAAATTGCATAATAAACAAGTTAAAATTAATTCATGTTTTAAAGTCCAGTGCAAAGAAACACAATAAGAAAGAAAAACCAAGAGACACAAGAGATGCAATATCAGAGATACAGTAGAGACATTGACTGACATGGACATCACAATTCAGTGTGTTGCTCCTCAAAGGCTTTGAGCAATTTCTTAACTTTTACCACATTCAGTTCCAAGTCAGCTAAACTTGCATCCAACTTCTCATTCTCCCCATCTATGAAAGTCTTGGTCCGCTCCATGATGCTCTTGGAGTTCTCCAGAATTCCCTTCAGTGGCATGGAGTCGGCAGAAAATTCTTCTGAGATTTCGTCCACGAATGCCATCATTTGTTCAGTGAAACTAGTATATCTAGTCATGTAATCTAGAACAATGGCCCTTCGGGCCTAATGGGGAACATTAAAACCAATTAATGACGTGGCACCATCTCAGTTTGCTCTGTTGTTATATGATGTTGTGTCCCCTGCAGTGCATGAAGTCACTTGTGAACGAGCTACAGTTCTCTCATCCTCTCACAAACATTACTCCAAACTCTTTGTGAGCAATCGATACGTAAACTAAGTGACTGACCCACCTTCATATGGTCCAGCTGTTGTTCCACTTTCTGAAGGACTTCTTTGAAATTCTTCTGCAAACCCAGCATGAGAATAAACATGCAGTTACATTTGGGGACATGATAGCCAAAGCATGACAGCAGCTCTGGCAAATATGCACTTATGACTGCAGATAGAAGAATTAAGAACATTTCAACAGGAAGTTTGCTTCTGCAAATAAATGTTGAATTTTTTTCCACAGTAATGGGAGGTTAACCAACAATATATTTACCAGTTTGTCGTTGTCGAACGACAAACCACATTCAGTTCCAAGTCAGCTAAACTTGCATCCAACTTCTCATTCTCCCCATCTATGAAAGTCTTGGTCCGCTCCATGATGCTCTTGGAGTTCTCCAGAATTCCCTTCAGTGGCATGGAGTCGGCAGAAAATTCTTCTGAGATTTCGTCCACGAATGCCATCATTTGTTCAGTGAAACTAGTATATCTAGTCATGTAATCTGGAACAATGGCCCTTCGGGCCTAATGGGGAACATTAAAACCAATTAATGACGTGGCACCATCTCAGTTTGCTCTGTTGTTATATGATGTTGTGTCCCCTGCAGTGCATGAAGTCACTTGTGAACGAGCTACAGTTCTCTCATCCTCTCACAAACATTACTCCAAACTCTTTGTGAGCAATCGATACGTAAACTAAGTGACTGACCCACCTTCATATGGTCCAGCTGTTGTTCCACTTTCTGAAGGACTTCTTTGAAATTCTTCTGCAAACCCAGCATGAGAATAAACATGCAGTTACATTTGGGGACATGATAGCCAAAGCATGACAGCAGCTCTGGCAAATATGCACTTATGACTGCAGATAGAAGAATTAAGAACATTTCAACAGGAAGTTTGCTTCTGCAAATAAATGTTGAATTTTTTTCCACAGTAATGGGAGGTTAACCAACAATATATTTACCAGTTTGTCGTTGTCGAACGATGAGCTTGCGAGGCAAACCAAACACAGCAGAGTGAAGAGGAAGAACAGGCCACCGGCCACCCCTCTGCTCCCTGACAAGGATGCTGCTGCCATGCCTGTTCTAAAAGTGCATTATTGAGAATATAGGGTCAAGACTTGAAAACATTTAAAATTGTATAGTATAAACCATCTTAAAGTGAGTTGTAGTTTCTGATCTTACCTGTGATGATAATGGAGGATGAGCTGCAGTCCAGGTTGAAAACATGATGAGATGACACACCACTCTACGCTTTATATACTCCTGGTGTCACCTCCCCACGGCACAGTTTTTAAGTTTCTCTTCTACTAGGCCGTTTCCTTAACGTATCTGGAAAAAGGTGCGGGTGAGTCAAACATAAAATGTGTGTGTGTGCGTGTTTCTCTGTGTGTGTGTGTGTGTGTGTGTGTGTGTGTGTGTGTGTGTGTGTGTGTGTGTGTGTGTGTTTTAAGCACAGAGCCTAATAGAAAGCATGAACGTTTATGTCTGCATATAACTTGCTGCCATACTACAAAAACAAGCATTCATAATGAATTCTTCACTAGCATAGCATTTCAGTATTAAAGTATCCCTGCCCATCCTCCAACTTTACTTTCAGTTCATGATAAACTCCCTTTCTTGTAAACGAATTACATCTGTGTAACACCGCCCCAAAGCTCTCGGACAAACGAAACCGAATCAAGCGCTCGATTCATTGAGGTGTGTGTGTGTGTGTGTGTGTGTGTGTGTGTGTGTGTGTGTGTGTGTGTGTGTGTGTGTGTGTGTGTGTGTGTGTGTGTGTGTGTGTGTTTGCGTGTCTCGCTTGCCACATACTGTATCCTGTGTATGTCGCCTGCGCTGAAAAACCTTATTACCAGCAGGTGTGGAAGTAACAAATAATAATTACTCTCATTTCTGTCACAAAGATGTTAGTTGTGTACTGAATTATTAAAAACTGGTTATATACAATATTGCAATCTACCTTAATCACGGATTTAAAAGGCTACACATTCCTTTACTTTGTTAACGCCCATGAGAAGGTATGCTCTGCATGTATATTTGTTCAGCAATATATTTTATTTTTATTAGTAACATTTTAGATATGTATTTAATGTTAAGTTAGGCAGATTTGAAAAATATTGCACACTGGTTTTGGTCTTCCTTGGTGGATTATTTCAGCAGAATGTAATATTCGGTCATTGGTTTATTTTGATGCATTCATTTCATGTTCATGTTGATATGATAATCCAATGATATATACAGTAATACAAAATATTGACTTTATGTGGAATTTCCACATCTTTCGTACAGTTTCAGTTTCACACCACTTTCATGAGACATCATCAGGCCAGCTCCTGTCTTGGTCACTTTCTTTTGGGGAGTGTTAAACTAGCTGCATAGCCACGCACGTAAATGCGTGATGAGGTCAGAACAGAACCAAATCGAACATTGCGTCGCCAACAGGTGCACGTTGTGTCTAAATACAAGGAACTTTTACCTTGACTGGGGTGTGTGAGGCCTCATTCTGCTCAACATGTTTGAAAACTTGGACAAGCGGAGATGGAGAAATAAACTGTAACTAACTATAGTGGGACCAGAGAGGCTGAGTGGACTGGTTATATTATGTACTGAAGTTGAACCAACAGCAGATTGTGGAATAGTTTGCGATGCACAGGGTTCACAAACTGACTTACACCACTGACACACTCACTGAACTCGCTTTCCAGGTGAGCGTCACTCTTGACGAAGTGAAACTTAAAGTGAAAAGGCATGAGACATCATATTGGTATGTGCTTATTATTTCACGGCTATAAGCAATTAGATAATCTGTTGTATGCTCAGGCTGCGACATGCCCTCGATAGACATGGAATGCATTGTTGGTTAGGACATACTGTATGTTTATTTTATATTGACAAGGCAAGGCAAGGCCAGTTTTTTTATAAAGCACAATTCGTACACAGGGCATTTCAAAGTGCTTAACAGATACATAACATTGCAAAAAGGCAAATAAAATCATTCCATAAAAACATAAAAATAATCATTAATTGATTATATTAAAAGAGTGCAGATAAAACACTTTCAGTTGTCAAATAGAATCGTTTTCAGCCTGGATTTAAACATTGTCAGAGTTGAGGCCTGTCTCACATCTTCTGGAAGACTGTTCCAGATTTTAGAAATTATGATTTGAGAAAGTATTCTAAAAGTAGAAAGTTTCTTTTTATATGGGTTTTAAATCGTGATTAGTTCCAATTGTTGGTGTCCAGTGGGCTTGTTTTAGTGCCCATGCTTTTACGTTCCAATACTATTGCTTAAATCAAAATGCATTCTTCACTATGAACACCAGGGGTCAGTATAGGATTATATCAAATGTTAAACACGTCGGCAATGTCGAAGACCAATGTTTGCTGTCCCATTTCCACTATTCATTTATGTATTATTATGTGTCAGGGCCAGTGCAACTGATTGTGGGCCTTATATTACCTGCACAGATACAATCTTCCACTTATTGATTACAGTTAGACACATTTAATCTACATTAAACATTACAAAGTGCCATGGTAACATAATTTATTTTAAATAAGCCAAAACACCATCTTCGTCTGCGCAAGATATACAAAGTCCTCAGTCTGCTGATGATCACACAACTTAAAAACTATACAATATGTGTTGTAACCCATACGAAACTTTTCATTTCCTTCCTCTATTCCTTCCGCTCATTGTCTTTTAGTTGTATTCAACGACTGTGCAGTAAATTACACACACTCATCATACAATATGTTGTTATAACTGTATAAAGAAATATATATTCTTAATTGTAAAATTATATTAATAATACACAGCAGTGCAATTTAGGACACAGTGATCTGCATGATGTAGACGTACTATAACATCTTTGGGAGTTTGAATACAACCAGGGTTGTATTGAACTGTGAGTCTAACTAGTTACTGTTCATCTGCAGTATTTTTGGAAGGTTTATAGTGAATGATACTAGAAACAACATATATTTAATACGCTGTAGATTTGTAAACAAATTGGTTATAGTAAAGTTGTTATTATAATTACTAGAAATATATATATTACAGGAAAACATCACTGCATAAAAAACAGCCAAATTACAACTAACTTTAATGTTAGGGCCACAGTATAACACACACCCATTCACCAGTCTTAACAAAAAAATCTAAGAAGGCCACAGACATATGCAACTAAACACACACATAGAAGTAGAGCGTATATACAGACTAAGACCGTTTGTTTCCAATCAATCAATCAGGGGAGTTGGCAGCCCTGTTGTGCTGCTACTCTGGGGGTCTTGATTTCACAGCCAGCCTCCGTCACTACTGCGTCAGCACTGATGAGCTCAGCGTTACCGGTAGGGAGGGGGAGGAGTTGGTGAACAGAGGCTGAGAGAGAGAGATGGAGCAAACAAGGAGAGAAAGAGAGAGAGGGGGGGGGGGGGGGGGGGGGGGGGGAACTGGGTGTTGTCGCCTCTGAGACACTCACGCATCAGAGAGTAACAGCAGCAGCGAGCATCCCTCCATCCTTCTCTGGGAAAACAATGCTGCCTTTTAATTATTGAAGCCGAAGGAAAACCCTTTTCATTATTAAACGTAATCAAAGCCGAGACTTTGTGGAGATTTACTGCACCTCGTCATCAGGAGAGAGAGTTCACCTCCGAAGAGAAGAGAGCTCGGTGTGAAAGCAGAGGGACCATTTTCAGCACCTTGGACAGCGACTATGGCTCCAATGGTGGAGGAAGGAGCTCAGCTCGGTGAGTGTGACCAGTTTGATCCGTTAAACTGATACAGTTGTTAATGTGCGATGTTGTTGGTAGTAGACTTGGGCTTGTTTATCTTCCAAAAGTACAGAGCTAATCATTACGCGTCACTTCTCTCAAAAGCATTAGCTAGCGTTATTAGTTTTAGTATCTTAATCTTTTTCAGAGATCGAATGAGTGGAAAAAACAATGTGTTTAATTTTGATTCACGCACTATTTTGTTGTTTAAAAAAATATATAGGTATAGGTATGTTAGAGTAGCCCATTCTGTGAAAAAATACTAAGTTAATTAAAGTGAATGGCTTTGTCCAGTGTGTTGTCCAGGGGTGTGTCTAAGGAGGTCCAACATAGGATTGCCCCCCCCCCCCCCCCCCCCCCCCCCCCCCCCCCCCCCCCCCCCCCCCCCCCCCCCCCCCCCCCCCCCCCCCCCTCTCCCCCTTGTGTTTTGGAAAAAACTCCAGACTCCATTTTACAGCTAGCTTAAGTGTAACAGGAAATCATCAGGAAAACCAACCAATGGGGAGCAGGTGACATGTTTTATAGATAGAATATTAGATCAGTTAATTTATTATTATTATTATCATTATTGGACTTGAGTACAGTATTTTTTACTAAAGCCCCTTTTTGTTTCCTTTATATTCTTCTCGATTTTACCAGCTCCCTTTGCCACATCCATTGAAAACCCCTCCACCCAGGAAGTTAGGCTGAAATATTATTGAAAAGAAAAGAGAGAACACAGTATGTACAAGTGCTGTGATCTGAAATTGAAATAAGCTTACTGTCTTTCCTTATTTAGAGGGAGTCCCTTTAGGTTAGTAATACATTTTAGATCCGTTCTAAGCCGACAGCTTGTACAGAAAAATGTACGCCTATATGCTCTTGAAATGAATATATAAGCATAATAACCTCTGGAATAATATCCTAGACAATATCATATTGGCATTTATGATTAGAAATGGCAGCTAAGAAATGAAACTATTGTGATACATTGCTGTTTAACTGTAAATTCCCGTCAGTCAGAAACAGGAAAATAAGTAGGAAAATATATATTTCGGCATCAGAATCACCATGGCAACGAGGCTGAATGAGATGATACACAATAATGATGGTTTGATAGAAGTGAACTCCACATATCTAACCATATGAAAATGATTCACATGACAAGTGGCCTACATAAGAGATATTATCCCCCCTCCCCAACCTCACCCCTCTCACTCCCTCTTTGTATGCGTGGTAACATGAGTGCTTTTCCACTGGGACGCCCTCTTAGCTGGAAATGGTGCGCATTTCGTCCATTGAAATTCAACTATTAACTGACTGCATGAGAAGGCAGCATGATTGCTGTCGAGTCACAGTTCAAGACCACAAAACAAAGAACCGTAGCACTGAGTGGCAAACATCCCAGTAATGGGTCTCCATTGTAACGTTGTAGCGGTGCTATATAAGACAAACATGCCATTTAACAGGAATTAGGTCCCTAAAGTGTCGCTACTGTTGAAGGAAATGTAGGAGGAATATAAATGAATATAACACAGGGCCTATCACAGACGTCTTGGCTAATATGCTATTGCTGCAGTTGGGATATCGAGGTGAACCATGATGCTTTGCACAAAACATAACATAATTTGCAATAATCTGTTTTGCTACGATACATAAGCTTGTGTTTCTCTGTATCAACCAGAAGGATCCTGATGTTTCTAGTCATCCGTCAAAATATCTATTTCCTAACTTGTTTACATTATAGGTGTGCATGTCATTGACCAGCATGTATAATGATTGTGATAATACCAGATAATAAGAAGAAGAAGAAGAAGAAGAAAAAACATTGAACAATTGTTTGAGGTGTTTAAAGGTTTACTGGCGCTCGTTCCACAGTGTTTGTCGAGGTGTGTGGTCAGACATGTTTAATGAAAGTTATTTTCTCCCTCTGCTCTCTCTGCCCTCCTCCATAGTCGCGTTGCCAGTAGGTGTCGCTGTGGTAAGTGTCTTCGGCCTTGTCTTCACAGCGTCAGCCTTTGCGTGGATCTGTTGCCAGCGTAAAAACGCCAAATCCCAGAAGACACCTCCCTATAAGTTTGTGCACATGCTCAAAGGGGTCGACATCTATCCGGAGAGCCTGAGCAGCAAGAAGAAGTTTGCTGCACATGCCACCACGGCAACTAACAACGCTGGTAAAACTGATGTTAACGGAAACTGCGACACCGCGGCGCCAATGAGTCCGACCAGCGACGGTTCTCGACAGGCTCTGCATCTGGATCTGGAGAAACGGGATCTGAATGGCAACTTTACCACCAAACCATTTCATCACCACAACCAGAAGGTGCGCAGCTCCCCAGACCTGGAGTTGCCCTCTCCCCATGCAGGGTTCACCCAACCTGGGGTGATGGGCCACCGTGATCTCCCTTCGCCATCCAGCACCCTCTCCAGACAGGCGCCCACCCCGGCTGTGGACAAGCCCCAGGTAGAGGAGAGGGACGGCGGACTAGGGACCCTCCACTTCTCCCTGGAATACCAGCCAGAGAAAAAGGCATTTATCGTCCATATCAAGGTACAGTATGTGTTTAGGCTGGTGGTTTGAAGTCTTTGTGTGTTTTGACAATAGTTTTTTGAAAGAAATTGTTTCACTCATTCTTGTCTGATTGATTGATTTTACTTTGATCCAGGAAGCCCATGGCCTGACTCCAACTGATGAGCAGTCACTGACCTCCGACCCTTACATCAAGCTGACCCTTCTGCCAGAGAAAAAGCACCGGGTGAAGACCAGAGTACTGAGGAAGACTCTTGACCCCGCCTTTGACGAGACCTTCAGCTTCTACGGGATCCCGCTGGCCCGAGTGTCGGAGTTGGCCCTTCACTTCATGGTGCTAAGCTTTGATAGGTTCTCCCGTGATGAGGTCATCGGAGAGACCCTTGTACCCTTGTCTGGGATCGACTTATCAGAGGGGCGTCTCCTGATGAGCCGAGAGATCATCAAGAAGAATGTCAAGGTAAAATCTGGAACAATCCTGTTCGAACCACTTGAATTCATGATTTACATCAGTTTAAAAAAGAATTGTTATCCGTTTTCATCAGCGCATTTTAGGGGTTTCAATTTATGACACAAAATGATTTTACAGCATACAATGTTTAAATTATATAACAAATCGCAAAACTGGTCCAATACAGGGACGGTCAATTTAAAAGGGAAACACATGGACATTTTAACATGTCCCAGATATCCACACCGCTCCATTATGGATCTATGGGCTGGTGGTCAATAAACTTCTGCTCCAGTCTGGCTGTTCCTGGCAACCGTGGGGACCACAAACGTACGTAAGCTCATTTCCAGTGGGCCGTTTTTCCTTTTAGAGGAATGTCATTGTGGTGGCGTGGTTGGCCTCAGCTGCAGAGTGGCATTCGAGGCAATGGCAAGGGCATGCGGCTGGCCTGCAGCGGAGTGGGTGGTCCGGCTTTTGCCTCTTCTAACTGGGGAGGCACAGACAGCGGCCCTGGGGCTGCCCCCGAAAGCCAGGCATAGTTACGCGGATGTGCGTAAAGTAGTCATGGTGGACCACCGGCTGAGGTTCCATCAGGCCCGAACATCAGCATGGGTCAGCTGCCACTACCCTACGGTACTGGGGACCGCCATCACCCTGCAGAGGACAACCATCCCAGCAGTCACGGGGACAGTGGTCGCACACTGGCTTCAGCCCGGCCGATGCCTGCCCCTCCGCAGCTCCTGGCGCGGGCCATACCAGCTCCTTGTTCGACAAACCTCCCTCACTTCCCCGATCCACCGGCCTCAGCAACTCTTCCTAACCGACAGGGGTCCCCTCAAACATCAGGGCAGGAGTGTTGGAGGTGTGGGCAGCCCGGACACTTCCGGAGGGAGTGTTCGTTTATGCAAGTGGGTCAGGTAATTCGGGTTGCCGGCTCTCCGACACCCTCCCCCGGTCCAGGGGCAATATACCGCATTCCCGTAAGGATCCAGGGCGGTACACATCCGGCAATGGTGGATACAGTCTAGGATTCACCATAGCCTGGTTCGACCCGGGGCATTGGGGGAAGCATTGTGAGTGAAATGAGGAGTGTGCATGGCTATGTTCACGAGTATCCCATATTGTCAGTAGAAATTAGATACATGTTGAAAAAACATAGTTGCAGTTAGCTCCGGCCTTACCGTTTAATAAGTTAATGTGGCAGGGTGCGGGGTGCGGGGGTGTGGGGGTGCCTTCACGACAGACAGGGTCATGCGGTATGTGTGCTGTGCTCAGCGGTGTCCGACACTGCAGACGGGGAGGGGGAAACCAGCTCCCGAAATCCACTCAATGGAAGATTTGGCTGCATTGCATTAAGTGTACTGGTGAATTTAAACAAGGGATTGTAAGATGATAGCTCTGTCCTTATCAAAGGTCTGTGGTCTAGTATACAGCAGCACTCTACAGATTGGTACGAGATGGTTTGGCTGTACATGAGCATTTGTCCATTTGAAGGTGGAATGGGAGATAATATCAATGTAATTATAGATTTGTGGACTGATATCGTAATGGAAGCACTGTGGCTACCGGGTGGGAGAGGATATGTGTGTCCTTCCCATGAGGAATGGGAGCTATCTGGGTTTCATCATCAAAAGAATACTATTTCTTAAACTATGTTCTGCTCTAGACTTACCAAATTGTTTTTTTTCCATTTCTCAATCGGGTCCCAGGAGAGATAAATCTCATAAACCTCTGTTGCAGGGTGGAGTCTGCTGTGTCTGAATGTTTTTTAGTGCGCTTATTAGAAAACGAGATTTAGAATCAGTGGGATTCTTCTTCTGATCTCTGTTGTGTCATTTCATGTCGGCAGATAAAAAGAGAAAATGGCTCGGCAACTTTAACTGTAGTTTAGCTGCACATATTCGAAGTGTTTATTTAAAGAGAACATAGATGTTCTGCATTGGAAAAAGAATTAACAACAGGACTTTACAGAGTGCAAAGAATTTAAGATGAAGAAGATTTGCTCATCCATATAACATCAAGTATTTAATATCTCCATATGCATGATGTGCAATTGTCAGTATGAGCCGTGTACAGTGTTCTATCTGATTAGAAGCAGCCCTTTGGCGTACAGGGTGGTGGCTCTGTGTGTGTGTGTGTGTGTGTGTGTGTGTGTGTGTGTGTGTGTGTGTCTGTGTGTGTGTGTGTGTGTGTGTGTGTGAGTGTGTGTGTGTGTGTGTGTGTGTGTGTGTGTGTGTGTGTATGTGGGTGTGTGCGCGTGTGCGTGAGAGCACGCAGCAGAGAATCGATACAGCAGCGTGGCCATCGCCCTGTTTTCACCCCGGAGGATGACAAAAACATTAGAATAGAGTAGTATTTTTGTGTGTGTATGTGTGTGTGTGTGTGTGTGTGTAGTTGCTTGTTCTCTTATCTATAATAGATCTACCCAAGAGGAACAATATAGAAACACATCTGCGGTAGTTTCAGAGACCTTTACATCAGGTCAGGGGTAGAGGTTGTCTTGCTCTGTGTGCTACTTCTTATTGCCATGGCAACCAATTTGCCGACACGTCGCGTCCCATTAGGTGTGATCGCAGCATCCGAGGCGTCAACTCTCTTAGGCAATGGACATAGACGTGTATGTGTATCACAAATTTAGCGCATAAGAGGGAGCTTCTCCCTCAGCCGTTTGTGCTAGTTAAGATACGAGAGCACGACACACAAGCGGGTGATGATTATTTAATTGGCAGCCATTTAATCGTCAGCATTGACACCTTTGGCAGCACAAGCAGCTGCAGGTTTCACCACAATGTTGTCGATAGTCGCTAATTATCTGCTGAGTTTATTAATACGTAGTTTTGACAATAGTTACACCCTTTTAGGTGTTACTGAATACATGTGTGCATCTTTTTTTTCATTTTAAATTGTTTAATCGTGAAATGGGAATGTAAATGCATAATGAGGCAATGGTTTTGGCTTCACTCAACAACATGCTAACCACAATATGTCTAACCCCAACATCTCCCCCGTCTCTCCACAGAAGTCCTCGGGCCGAGGCGAGCTGCTGCTCTCCCTGTGTTACCAGTCCACCACCAACACTCTGACCGTGGTCGTCCTCAAAGCTCGCCACCTTCCCAAGACTGAAAACAATGGACCTACAGGTACATGCAGTACACTTTTTCACTGAACCTTTCCAAATGCAATCTGTGCATGTGTGCATAAACTTCCTGTCGCACAACCATAAACGGATGAGACGGAAGTCATATTCCTCTTCCTGCCAAGCAGCCCAGACCACTTTGGATGCTGCGATAGTTGCCGTAATGACACCGCCACCGCACTGAAGTAATCTGATCAGGATGTGATAGAGAGCACTTTAGTGACAAGCACACACGCGCACACACTCAAAGTGTTTACACAGCCAGCCTCTTTTGTCCCCATCACCAACCTCCATCATTTCCGCTCTGTCGATTACCGTATTGATCTGTCCTAGGAACAATATGCCTCTGTGCAACCGCTGCAGGGATATTGAGCATGCGTTGTTTTTTTGCTTTTGTCCTCACTTTGCTCATCTGCTCTTGTTATTCTCCGACTCTAGATCCGTACGTCAAGGTGAACATGTACCAAGGAAAGAAGCGCGTGTGCAAGAAGAAGACCCACGTGAAGAAGTGCTCCCCCAACCCCGTCTTCAACGAGCTCTTTGTCTTTGACCTGCCCTCCAACGAGGGCCTCAGAGACACCAGCGTGGAGCTGCTGCTGCTGGACTCAGACACGGGCAACTCGCGCTGCCCCAACACCGTCCTTGGCCGCCTGGTGCTAGGAACGTCGGTGGCGGGCACGCCCGGCGACCACTGGAGGGAGATCTGTGACCACCCGCGTCGCCAGATTGCCAAGTGGCACGGCTTGTCAGAGGATTAGAACGCCGCGGTGTTAGTGGATGCTGCCTCCATGTCTGATCTGGTCCAACCACGAGAGGGATGGAATGAGGATGGGCGAGGTTTAACGTCCTGCTGCCAGTACCCATTGGACTTTCAGTGAAGGCGAGGGGGGGAGGGGGGGTCATTTGAAGTGATTTCATCCTTCAATCAATCATTCAATCACTTATCTTTTAAGTTATTGGGGTTCAGCAGGCAAGGGCGTGGCATGACAAAGAGAACCCTGTAGCTTTATGATTTTAAAGACTGTCACCGAAAATCACCTGGTAACATGCAACGTCATCTCCATAGCAACAACCAATTGTCACTGTCACCGTGTGCAGTGCAGAATGTCTTAAATGTCACTAATACTCTTCTTCTTTTCGTTCTCTGCTGCCTCTTCTTCTCTTTCCTCCACTCTTCCTATTATAAATACTAACCCAGACCATCGTATGAAAACCAGAATGAACCACATCTGACAATGCTGTAAAGAAATGTGGATTATTAAAGTTTATTTTATAACGACAATGTTTCCTTCATAAAAGATGTATATTGTTTTTATTTATGTTCTTGTTTTGTACTCTTATGGTTGAGTTGTTGAACATGTTTTGTAAGTATAAGTGGTATTTCATATATGATTACTTATTAAGTACAAGAAAGCCTAAATTAGGTGGTTTGAGAATAGACTGGAACAGACGGAGTGCACTGGGGACAGTTAACTGTGGATGCATTTATGTGCGTGTGTGCGATGTGTGAGTGCTGGAAGAGTGTGTGTGCGTGAGCCACATGTTTACTGTAGGTGTTTTGTCTCCCCTTACTGTGAGCACAAAGACAGCTGAAATGTAAATGTATGTACCTTACTATAAAAAATGGCAAGTTCTGAGAAAAAAGAAACCCTGAGTTTGACGTTTTTATTTCACGGGTCTGTGAATTTAAGTGTGTGTGTATTCAGAAGAACACTATTAGCACCAGAAGCATTTAGCTTCTTTTAGTTTAATGGAATTAATTACGGTTAAGCCCTTTTAAATATCTTCAAATCCAACAGCTTCATTTCACAGAAAATCACTCATAAGACCTTTTTTCTTTGTTTATATATTTCATAGTCTGTCCATTGATGTCTGTGTGTCCCCACTTTCAGCACCCTGGGGATGACATCATTGGGCCCCCTTCCAAGTCTGATGATGTAATAACTGCTGAGTGGCTAAGTGCTCCAGGATGAAGTCATCATGTCAGAATGTAATATCAGCTAAGTGGTTTGGTGAAGTAGGACACCTGGTTCAGCATGCTAACCACTATCTTCTCCCCTTCTCGCTCGTCTTACACTCAGTTGCATCATATGTTTGTTGGTGAAGCCTCTCGAGAAGCTGTTCTGTCACTTTGCCCTCAGTGGTTCAGACCTGGGACTCCCAGGCTGGCACAGAGCGCTCTGAGACTGCTTTCTATTTTTAAATCCCTGCTGTCATCTTTGCAGCAATTAAAATAGATGTGTGCAACGTCCCCCTCATCCTCATCTCCCTTTAGCTGCCTTGGAAACGATTTCTCCCAAACAGACGAAAAAAATTATACTTTTATGCCCGTCTTCCTTTTTCATGCTCAGAGAATCATGTAACAAAATGTAAGTGAAGAATAAGTTATGGCCAACTCTATAAGAAGGAAAAAAAAGATTAAAAAACCCATCTCAACTCTTAAAGCAATGTTTAAAGAAGCACTCTCCTCAGGCATTCTTCTTATAACTTTGAGACAGGCCTCTATATCCCTACTAGATAAGAAGGATAAAGACCCGGTATTCTGCTCATCTTATCACCCTATCGCCCTACTTAATGTGGATTTTAAAGTGCTGTTTAAGGTCCTAGATAAACGCCTGGAGAGTGTGATCCCAGATATTGTCTCGCCTGATCAAACTGGATGTTATCCATTCATCCCCTTTAACGTACCCAGAGGTAGTGGTTTCCCTTTATGCAGAGAAGGCCTTTGACCGGGTCGAGTGGAAATATCTATTTATTGCCCTCCAAAAATGTGGCTTCTCTGAGGACTTCACTGCCTGGATTAGATTAGATTATTCCTCTCCCCTAGCAGCTGTAATCTCTAACAATACTCAATCTGACTACTTCCCCCTTGGACGGGGAACAAGACAAGGGTGTCCTCTTTCTCCTTTCGCACTAGACATTGAGCCGCTAGCAGTGGCACTGCGACTCTAAGGACTTTAAGGGTACGCGGATGATTTGCTGCTGTATGTCTCCGACCCATCTCTATCTCTTCCCTATATTCTAGATATCCTGAATCAGTTTGGGAAAATATCAGGATATAAGTAAATACATTTGCAAAAAACTTTTCCCTCTAAACTCTGAAGCATTCCCCTCCAGCCTTTTCCCCATTAAGGTGCTCCGGGATGGCATTAGGTACTTGGGGATTGAGGTCACGCGGTCCTTCCATTGTACTTTTAAAAATAACTATTTTAACCTTTTGAATAAATGCAAACAGGATATGACTCACTGGGCCTCGTTACCATTATCATCAGTGGGTCATGTTAACCTATTTAAAATGATAGTATTACCCACATTTGTATATCTCTTTCAAAATATTCTATCCTGATTAAAACATCTTTCTTTAAAAATCTTGATAAAAATATAATTTCTTTCTTATGGGGGACCAAACCTAGTTGGATCAGCAAGACTCAACTCCAAAGACCAAAGCGCGCAGGATGCTTAGCTTTACCCAATTTTCTCCTTTACTATTGGCATGCAATATCCAGAAGCTATCACTGGTTTGAAGACAGGCCAATTGTAGGAAAGGCGGACTGGGTAGAATTCTCCTCCGGCCGGCACCACCTCGGCTCAGAGGTCTGTGCAGCCCTGCCTCTTCTTAGCAATAATACAAAAACGATAGTAAATCACACAATAAGAATATGGGCTCAGTTTAGGAGACATTTTGGGCTCCACCCGCTCCTCCATCAAATGTAATCATATGTTTACTCCCTCCTGTAGAGATAATGCATTTAGTCAATGGTTTGATAAATCAATCCATAATTTATACAAAGAAGACACGTTTGCTACATTTTCCCAATTATCGCAAATATATGATCTACCAAGGAACATTTTTTTCCGCACTTCAATATACTCTCAGTGTCCTCCCAAACCTACCAACATTTTTTCTTTTTTTCTTTAGCCATTACTCATTTTCTTTTTCACATGCAACTTCTCACTCTATTATTTTTATTTTCCAAATTGCTTTATCGATTAATCGATTATTTGACTTTCATTGATTAATGCAATTATTTGACTTTGTCTACATCTCCGTCCCCTGAATGTACCTGAACTTACCTGAATGTATAAGTTCCATAGCCTGTAACCCTACATTTGCTGGGCAGGGTGTGGTTTTACATTTCAATCTGTAATTTCCCTCAGACATGTGTGAATCCTCTTCCCCGGTAGGATAAAAACTGTGAAAATCAATAAAACATATTTACAACAACAACAAAAAACCATCTCCCCCAAACAAAAGATGAAAATAATAATAGTTTTGCGGAGAGCTTTTTCAGGAGGCCTCATCGTATTCTATTGATGGCAAATTACATTGACTGTTTTGAGACCATTCCGTGAAGCAAGGTTTCATTTTCCCTTGCTTTTTGCTCTTGCATTGATTTAAAAGGCAGACAATCAGACAATGCAAAGGCAACCGTCTCGTCAGCCTCCCTGAACCACTCAGCCAGACGGACAAGTTCACACGTCTCTCAGGTTTTATGTTATTCCATAGCTACTCAAGAAACTGATGCAGCTGCAGTGTTCAGTATAACAAGCACATGTCAAGTCAGTGGGAGAGAGACGGGTACAGAGTGTGTGCGAATACAGACAAGGCTGTGAGTGTGTGAGTGTATGTGTGTGTGTGTGTGTGTGTGTGTGTGTGTGTGTGTGTGTGTGTGTGCGTGTGTGTGTGTGCGTGTGTGTGTGTGTGTGTGTGTGTGTGTGTGTGCAATGACAGTTGTCCCAGTACAGCAGGTAGTCCCTAACGATCTAATCAAGGAGCGCCTTCTTTGATGCACCAGACCCTTGATCCTCTCCATACAATCTTCAGTATTGTAGACACACATGCGCACAAACTCTCCCACACATGTGCACCTTAATACATGTGCATCAATAGGTAACCTGTCTAGATCTTGATCTGTCCCAGTGAGAGAGATGGGTACAGAGTGTGTGTCTGCCTTGAATACAGATAAGGCTGTGAGTGTGTGTGTGTGTGTGTGTGTGTGTGTGTGTGTGTGTGTGTGTGTGTGTGTGTGTGTGTGTGTGTGTGTGTGTGTGTGTGCGTGTGTGTGTGTGTGTGTGTGCATATGATGTATCCTAATTAGTAAAATTCTGGGAGAGCAAGTACACCAAATAAGATATCTATGTTCTTATTAATGCTTCTCATGACCAACGTTCCTCTTACTCTAAATCATCCTGCTCTATTTATGCCGCGGCAGTCTCGTGTTTTAGTGCTAAAAAAAAAAGTGTCATTACTGTTAATGACCAAAAAAGATGTAGTCGGCTAGATTTATTGGTGAATTAGAGACTTGCCACAGGGGAATTCAAAGAGAGAGAACATATTACATCTGAACTGGGTTGCTAGTTAGTGCACGTGAGACCTTACACATGTGCCTCACTGGCTAGCTAATGGATTCAGATGACACCATCATGAACCATGGCATTTGACTTTCAGTCTCTTGTCAATGTAGCTATTATATGATCAAATGTGTGTTTTAATTTTACGAACCTAAATAATGCTCTTTACTCATTTACCCTGACGCCATGGCGTTCTCTAAAAGCGTTGTGTGGTATTTTTGTGCATTGCAATTTAAAGTCGAAACCAGTTTGCATCATTATCTCACAGCATTCTGATTAAGTGTCAGGTGAAATAAGGTCGACCATAACTCTGTCGCACCTCATTTTATGGCTCCTGGTCTCTGAAATGTGGCGTAAGATAAATTACAAGCCACAGCCGAAGCTTGAAGTGCACGGTGTGTTTGATGTACGCGTGCGCATAAAGTATGTGCAAAATTCCTCTCGAGCACACCTCCAAAAATAACAATCTGCATTGGAAAGTGATGGAATGATGTTTTCAGAGTGCGACCGCAAGAGTCGAGGAGGGGGTAGATAGATGGCCGGAGGGAGGAGGAGAGGAGATAAGAGTCGGACAGCCTGACAGGGATGGAGGGAGACATGGCGTAGGGAAGCGAAATAAGAACGATGAGCAGGGAAAGAGTTAGTAGGGCACGGGGAACAGCTGATGTGTGCGGGTTTGAAGGCAGTCGTGCAGAGGGTCATTTGCAGATAATGAAACGACGGCAAAGAAAAGGGAGTAAAGAGGCGGAATGACTGAGACCTAAACCTGGTAATTGAGCTTAAAGGAGAAGGATAGAAAGAGTGCTGTTCATTGTAACGTAATTACATCAATTATCATTACATCTATGTTTTTGCTGGTATTGTATTAATCGAATACTTATTTTATATCAATAATCATCCTAATGTGCTACCACATTTCCTTATGGTTTTCTAACAAACAATCTGTTTCCATGTGCGCCTCAAATAGTGAAGTGCCAATCTTTAAGGCATCTTGGTTACGCAAGATGTAATGAAGGCCATGGTTTGTCTGTGTATGCCCAGTTTTTCCTTCTTCAAATATCTAATATTTAATTTCACCTAACACTTGCCCTCAAGGCTGCCTTATCAGTGATGACAGCCGAGGAGAAACAAAAGGGTCGGGGAACGCTAGAGAAGAGAAACACTGTATACAACCTGTTGTCAGTGTTGTGTCTTTACTTTGATTGCCGTCCAACCCCAGATTGTGTATTAACACATATCTTTTGGGGTTTTTTTGCACCCAAGGCTTGTGCATTGTGAGGGTATACCCATGACGCAGTGTTCGTCCATCACACGGCCGTCGTGGTTTTGGACTGTGGGAGGAAACCACAGAACTTGGAGAATTAAAATCCAAACCCAGGGCCTTCTTTTCTGTCAGGCCGGCCACTCGTATATGCCACCTGTATATTTAATGTAATGATGTAATGATAGTAATGATGCTTCGCCCTGTCCTCAGCTACCTCCACTGTAAGATTCAACTAACTCTGACGCACTGTCGTACTATTATTTTTGCTTTATGCTTGAGAGCCATTCTAATCTGCCAGTGTGGCCACTTTAAAACCTGTCTGTGTGTCTGTCTGGAGAAATCTGTCCCCAATTCACAGTGGAATTGAGGGGATGAGTCATCATGGAAATGACCTTCACTCAGACAGACAATTAAACAAGTTTTAATGAGACCTTTACGTTTGGCACAACACACACACACACACACACACACACACACACACACACACACACATGGAAACTTCCAGAACATACTGCATGTATACCTCTACACATTCACTATAACAAAAAAAAGTGCATGTTCCAAGCAATGCGACTTTGAAAGTAACTATAACATTAACCATACCATCTGCCACAGTCCTGACGCTTACAGCACAGCACAGCACATATAAAACATACACACACACATTAATTACCTCATTTTAATGGGGACTGAAAGCTGCCTATTAGTCAGGTTGTGATAGATCAGAGAAATAGATTAATTTGGGGTTGAAGGCATTAGAGGGGAAAACGCTGCATTGGTTAATGAAGGCAAACAATCGCTTTTGGGGAGTTACAGTTGCATACGAGACGAGATCATGTGACCGACAGAATGTCACTGCACATTAATATATGTTGCAACATTTTATTTTTGTCAATGTGAATGAAGCTGCTTCATTTGAATAAACGTTGAATCTGGCAGTCGCCAGCCAATTGGGGAGGGACGATGCTGGCTTTCAGTGAGAGATAATTCCGCCCCCTGTTTTAAACAGGAAGCATAAGTCAGTGAGGTAACCGTGGGCTACAACTTGGGACATGCTTTAAAGTGCCTCATTTACATCCATGAGCTGTGTGCCACAGCCGCTGCTGCACCTCTTTTTATTAAGGCCTAAAGTTATGCATAATTAAGTGTGTTTTGAGTGACAGGAGGGTGTCATCTCCCAGCTGTCTCCTCTGCCCCTTAGCAAGCTCTTCATAGCGTTTCCATAGCAACGGCATGAAGGCCACGGGTGCCTATCCTTGAGAAAGGCGGCAAACGAGATAGACAACAAGTTCCTGTTGGGTTTAAGACACAGAGCCTATGAAAATCTACAGCCACCTGGTGCCTCGAGCGTGTGTGTGTGCACACAAACAAAAGGTTAGAAACAGGTTCGCCAATCTCTTGCTTTGACAGTACCTTTGCCGTCATGGCAACAGAGCACTGTTGTTCTAAGGAGGGCATTGGAAAGGATGACAGACAGAGAGAGAGTGCAGGCGAACAAAGGGAGGAGAAGCTGGAGGAATGTCGGCTAGGAGGTAAGAGATTGATGGAGCAGGGAAACAGGTGGGAAGGGACTGCGGAGGCAGATAACTGAGCGGTCTCGCTCTGTCGGCCTGGCGAGGAGGCAGGAGAAAAAGAAAGGATGCAGCTTGAGATGGTGGGCTTGAAAGGAAGAGGCTGGCATGCCTGCACGTACGAGTTTTTGTTTTCACTGACAGTTCCCAGAGCCAACCGTCTGTCCCTAGTTTTTACAATAAAATAGTGTTGTCAAGGTTTAAAAGAATTATGTGTCAAATAGAAAAGAATGGTGTGATTTTAATCTGGAGGGGAAATGAATGGGAGGGGGCAGTAGACATTAAACAAGACAAGCATGACACTGAACAGTCTCTTGGGTCCACTTCATTTCCCTCCTGGTGTCTGCATGGAGTCGCAACTCTTGAGGCATATCAAGCATGAAAATATGAAATTCTATCACAATCGATTGATATTTAATATTAAATCCAGATTAGTCAACCTGGACAATCAAAGAAAATACAAGGACTTGAAATATAAGAAGTGTCTACAAGTATGACTATAAGTATGCAACTAAATCTGACTCACGACCACTGACCTGTACCCGCCGATTATTGGCTTTAAAAGTTTTCAAATTACAATCCAATAGCCTATCACACTTAACCTTATAATCCCGGGCATTAGGACCTTGGGGAGGCTGCTGCGCTGACTCTCTCACTCTGCCAAGTAAGTCTCTCTCAAATACAGACAGGAGTTTAGCTCAAAGTAAATGATGCACGGAGTGAACCTGTAAAGGTAGTTACAGAATGTGGCTAGTTGTTAAATATTGTTACCTGCTTACATTCAGGTTTACCTGTAAGTCAAGGTAGTTACAGAATGTGGCTAGTTGTTAAATATTGTTACCTGCTTACATTCAGGTTTACCTGTAAGTCCAGGTAGTTACAGAATGTGTCTGTCGGTAGTTGTTAACGACTGTTACCTGCTTACATTCAGGTTTACTTGAGGCAAATGAAAGGGACGTTAGAAACGGCTCAACTTAACAAGTCCTGCTTGTCTTGCAGTTATTTACTTTCCTCCGCCCACATCTAATTTAACTAAGGACCACATATTTTCTGCCACTAAGAACGACAGAATGTACATCCTTCAATGCAAATACTTTTCATATTGCACTCCACAGCTCAAGGTTTTCCTGCAGGCTCCAGAATCACTGTTAACCTCAAGCTACATTATTAACTTGGATTAAAGCAAGGTGCTGTAAAACTCTTTATGCTTAGATTTCACAACGCAGTGGAGTTATGGCTCCTCTTCAGAACTGTAGAAACAGCTTGCGTGAGAAACATAATGTACCTCAAATAGAACAAGTGTTATCATTATTAGCATTCAGAATGTGTGAATGTGCTCAGCATCTGTCATTAAATTCTTCAGAATTGTTAAACCGTAGAGGACTAATCTGTAAGCAAAATGAAAAGACAAATTTGTTTCTCAGATTGAATCTACGGTTCGACGGTCCCTCGTCATCTTCGTCGCCGCGTATTTCCACAGCTGCTTGCAGAGGTGGATGAAAGGCGTGGCTGATTGGTCGGCGGGGAGGAAAGCGGGGGAAGATGGAGAACCAGGAGACACCAGATCTGAACGCGAAGGATTGTGTGAGCGCTTTGAGATTGGTGCGAATTTCATGTGTTGTTAACAAACGCTTTACAGCCCAAGGCTGACAGATGATGGGAGAGAAAGACACTTCCTTCTGATCTCTGCCACACTCCCCCCCTCTCTCTCTCTCTCTCTCTCTCTCTCTCTCCCCAATGTTCCCTCCGTTTCCATCTCTCTCAGTGTCTCCCTCCCTGTGATTCTTTACTTGTATTTATCGCTCTCGCACCACCACTCTCTTCCCGTGCAATTCTCAGAGCATCCTCGCCTGTTGCTCACTGCATCATCTGACAGATGCAGCTCTTGTTACCACTCTGCTCTCCTTGCCCCTCTCACCACATTCCCTGTGGTCAGTAGGGGCCTGCCATGGAGAGCCATCAGTCACACACACACACACACACACACACGCACACACACACACAATTTCTGATGTTAAAATTGACCTTAAGAGGGATACAGAGTGCATAACCACTTAAGCACACTCACGCGCACACACACACACACTCGTGCACACACACACACCTACACACACACACCTACACACACTGCTCAACACATATCACATTCTGCCCATGTTTAAGACTAAGCTCAGTTTAATTACCTGCTTAACCTTTTGCTCACTCCCTATCACTCACTTTGAGTGCATATGTGTGTGTGTGTCTTCAGTTAGTGTGTAATTGTGTATTTTAAATCCATAAATCCTGTTTGTTATACTATATGGCAGTAAAACTATAAGCAGTATTAATCTTCCCACCAACAGTGAAACAGATTAAAGGCTCCCAACATAAGATATTGGGTAGTTATTAACCTCATGTCTGAATTAACAACTATTATTATTATCAATGTAAAGATATAGAGGAGTAATGTTACCCCTGTGTGTGTGTTATCTGAGCTTATCCTTGCATAGCCTAAAGGAGGGTACCCATTACCTCTCACAGCATAGTACAGTATTTAGTTTTAAAGACGAAACTAAATATCATAACATGATTGGACCATGGGATCTCATTAGCCATGTGTATTAAGTTCCTTCTTCTCTAGTCTGGAGTCATTTCTCTCTGTGTTTCTATTATCGCATCCCAGGGAAGCCTCCCAGCATGCACCGGGGCAACAGACTCATGGAAAAAAAGTCTCTTTATATGTGTGGCTTTAACTTAATTCTTAAAAGACTTCCTGTGTTTCACATGCAGCACAATGCAAAGCCATCAAAGTGGTTGCCGGGAGGTCAGACATTAAGGAGGTCAGATCAGATCACTTCTGTTATTTAAAAAAAGGCTCTTTGGAGCTCGCAGGGTCCCGGGCTCGGTTGACTAGCACCTCAAGCATGCTATTGAAGTTGATGTTGAAGAGACTGTTTGTGCCACGATTTGGTTGGCATGAAATTCAAAGTCAACACGATGGTGCACTTTCAGACTTTCAAAAAAAGGCAGAGGTTGAACTCACAGCGATTCTCTGTGCCGCTAAAAACATCAGCCAATTTAGACTTTACCGTCAAATTTCTCCCCAAACCAAAATCCTCACAAATTGATGGTTCTTTCGAGGTCGCGGTAACTCTCACTCTGACACCAGTAATCCATCCTCCTCCACGGCTTGTTCTCCAGAGTCAGCGGAGGCAACCTGGATTTGAGGGGGTAAGTCTGTTCGAGGAACCCCGGAGACCGAAGGTTCGGAGGCTTAGAGGAAAGTCAGTGCTGGTGTTTGTCTGACAGAGAAATCTGCATTTTCCTTCTATATTGAAATGCAATTGTATTAATCTTTGGATATCCTAATTTTCTCAACCTGATGCAGTCTTATGGCATTAAATATGACACTTTTAGTTGCTACACTTATCAATTAATTTCCAACTTGACATTGCATTGCATCCAGCATTGCAACAAGAGGGAGTGCAGGGTGGGAGAGTATCTAAGATCTGGAATTAGAGAGGCTGAGCAGGGGCTATTGATTTTTTGGTGTCAGTGGCAGCGGAACCAACCTACACATTTACTGACATAGGAAGAGATACACTGACTGCAAGCAGACAAACACTGACACGCTCACACACACAAACACAGGCAGAGTCGATCGTTCAGACTTAGCCTCCGTAATGATGCCTTGTCTTCGTCAGCTGCTGGCGCTTAATTGCTCAGCCGCCGGAGGGAGAGACGGAAGGTTATCGACCGGCTTGACACAGCGGTGTCCCTCATCTCCATCACACCGCTCTCTCGGGAAGCAAAAAGGTTGGGCCGCTGCAAGATTAAAACATCTCTTCGTGGTGATCTGTAGAAATTATTATGTGTGTCTCCAGCAATGCTATGATGTGGCTGTGGGTTTATACATCTGCAAAGTGAGCAGATCATATTGTTCGATGAGCAGTAGTGTATGAAACCAGGTCACAAGAAAATTAGATGGATTTTGAGTGCATGTTGCTTCTGTTTATGATCTTACAGCTGAAAGTCGATACAAGGATAGATACTGATAAACTTGAGTTAATCAAAGTAATCTCTGATCAACGAAGGAGGAAAAAAAATCTTTTTTACTGGTATTTTAATAGTTTTGCATGACAGCATCACCTTAATTACTATTTGAGTGCAAATGTCAAGTGTGTCATCGTCCCCTGGCAGTTCAAATTGTTTGCTTCCCAAATGGATTTTTTTTTTTTTTTTGCCAAGAACATTGTACACATCTGGCCTCTCAGGATTCAAACTGCTTGAAATGAATAAACAGGTTGTCAAATATGGGAAAACATAAAGCAAAACCCCAAATGAGAGATGTTCGTTTTTCTCCAGCTGGGCAACAGATTATTTATTTATTTCCTTTCAGCTTTATTTTTCTGCAGCAGCTCAGAGGAAGGAAGATAACATGCTGATCCAACACGCGGCCTTTTGGGGGAAAGCATCCTAAACTCCCTGTCAAGTTTTCACCGAAAACGTCTGTTTTCACAGCCTGAGATCAAACAGCTGACATAAACTTGATACAAAAATACATATTTTTTAAGATCAAGGGCTTCATATTTAGGGTTTGAGCCTTAAAAAGCCCCAGAAAATGGCTCGATATGTTTTAATTCATCATAAACAGTTCCTCTCATCACAGACAGTGTAGCACATGTTTTATTGAGTTATTTTAAGGATTAACACTTGGATAGAGCCAAAAGCGAAACAAAATAAGAGAAAGCTAAAGAATTGAAGTGATACACTAAAATAAAGGTTTTAAAGTCTGTATGTATCACGGAGCGATGCACAAACAAATTTAACTATGTGGTCAATTCTACAGAGCATTACACATTTATGAGTTTCACTGGGGATATCAGGGATTTGATTTCATGTTTCATGTTCAAGGACACATTTAAAGAGATGGAAACTGAACCCGCTCTGGGATTGACAATAAGTAAAGGAAGGACCACCAGGGTAGCTGACCTTTTCTTTGAATGTCAAAGTAAATCCCCTTAACAAAACAATGTTGTCAACATTAATTTACATTATAGTCTACATTTATGATTAAATACTGTTTAAGCACTGGCACCACAATGCTGCAAGAAGCAATTATCCTTCTATAGTAAAGAGCACTTTAGGGGAAATTATTTTAGAAGGTATGGTTTAATTGGGCTGCTGTTACTTTAACTTTGGGGAATGAATTGTATCCTTAAGTTGATGTGAACTTTGCTGCAGAAATCAGATTTTAGCACTAGATAAAATCAAACAGAGTGGTTGATTATTTCTCTGAGAGTCAACTTTGGGCTTTATGTATTGCCATGTTTCTTATCATTTCTTTTTGTAACCTTTAAGGCTGTTTATCTTCTATACAAACAAAAGCTAAAGTGGCAAATTAATTAGGAAAAACACAGAAACAGAGCAAATACAAAATGTCCAACATTTCATTTTCTAGCCCATTGTGACAGAAAAAATATGTATATTTAGTTTTAATTAAAAAAGAAAAGTCGAGATGTTATGCATAATAATCAAAATAATCTACATTTAAATAAAGGTGATCAATCAGCAGCTGCAGCAGAGATGAAGCTGCAGGTGTGCTCCGCTCTCAGCCGACACCCCGGAAATAATACCTGGGTCACGTTCACTGGCCCGGTGCCAGGTGTAGGGAGCAGGTGCGAGGGCGGCACAAACAGTTGCAGTAAGCTAATTAAAGAACACCTCATTATGGGCTACGGCATTTTTTGTTCCCTAGCAGAGTTTTAAAAGACAAAGTTGCTTCTAACCTACCTTAATTGATTGCACACACCTGGACAGCGCGCTAAGTGACCCAAATCTAACACACGGTGTCCGCGGTGCACGAGACTCGCAGAATATATATATACCGGTATATATCTAGTAGCATTTACCCGTGCAACTCAATAATTAACACATTTGTCGACACATTAAATGCACCTATATTGTTGAGCTGAGCCAGAAACTCTTTAGTCACTGCATTTTTTTTATATATCTCTGTCTGTCTTCTAGATAACACAGTAAACCTTTGTCCTCCCTTATATCCCAGTGTGTCATGTTTGCTTCGCTCTGGCATCCCGACTGTCCTCGGTGGACTTTTAGTAACTCATTGTTTACTCATTAAGGAAAATGGTCAAATGTTTGTAGATGAGTAGCCTTTTAGTGTGGACTTCTGTGAAAACACTCATGCTAGTACCACGATGAACAGTGAAAATTGCATCTTGAACTCCAGATGGGCTGTAAATGCAGCACTTTGTTTGTGACGTTATCGTCGGGGCCTCACGCCTCATTTGCTGTTAAGATTGGATTCTTTCAGCCGGTTCAGTAATTATAATAGTGGCTTTTGCTGAGTTTCTATGAACTGATCCAGATTCTTCAGAGGTTTTATTTAACCTATGCCTGAGGTTAACAAGATAATACTTCCAAATAACGTTGTGTCCGTTTTGTGTAGTTCTGAGCAGCAGCTGGTACTTCTGTGTCAGTGTGACAGTGACGCTAATGCTATTTGGTAGATTGCTATATTTGGAACAATGTAGCATGCCCCGCGTTCCCCTAGTGTATCGCTGTGGCCCTAAAGAGAGATTAGACTGTAGAAATGCAAGGCAAGGCAAGGCAAGTTTATTTATATAGCACAATTCAGACACAAGGCCACTCAAAGTGCTTTACAGGGGCAAGATTAGAATACATAAAACACATTATAAAACATTTAAAAGCGAATAAAAGAAGCGAATAATAATAATAATAATAATGCATTTAATTTATATAGCGCTTTTCATAGTACTCAAAGACACTTCACATAATTAAAACATCCTAAAAGCTAAAAATAAATAAATAAGAATAGCTAAAATACAGGTAAAACAAATAAATAGGGACTTTAATTCGCTCGGACCCTGATAAGAAAACAAAAACAAAAACAAACAATCACACATTAAAAGCAGTTCTGAACAGGTGGGTTTTTGATTTGGGATTTGAATGAGGAAAGATCAGTGCAGTCTCGGAGAGAGTTCCAGAGGGAGGGGGCAGATATGGAGAAGGCTCTGTCACCCCACGTCCGGTGCTTGGTCCTATGTGGGATGGACAGGAGATTGGCATCAGAGGACCGGAGCTGACAGGATGGAGTGTGGTGGTGGAGTAGGTCGGTGAGGTAGGAGGGGGCCTGATTATGGAGGGCTTTGTGAGTGAGGAGAAGGATTTTGTATTGGATCCGTTTCAGCAGCAGATGAGGAAAGTGATGAGCGGAGACGGGCAATGTTTTTTAGGTGGAAGAAGGAGGTTCTGGTGATTTGTTTGATGTGATGTTCAAATGAGAGGTTGCTGTCAAACATGACTCCGAGGTTGCGGATGTGAGGGGAGGGAGACAGAGTGGAGTTGTCAATGGTGAGGCAGAAGTTGTGACTGGTTTTGGTGAGAGATTTGGGGCCGATGATGATCATATCCGATTTATCACAGTTGAGTTTGAGAAAGTTGGTTTGCATCCATGATTTAATGTCAGTGAGGCAGTTGGTCAGAGTGGAGTGAGTAGCAGTGGTAATGGCTTTTGTGGAGATGTAGAGCTGGACATCATCAGCGTAGCAGTGGAAGAGGAGACCGTGATGACGTATGATGTTTCCAAGAGGGAGCAGGTAGAGGATGAACAGAAGAGGACCAAGCACCGAACCCTGGGGGACGCCCTGAGACAGAGGAGCAGTGGAGGAGGTGCAGTTGTTGATGCTGATAAATTGTTGTCTGTTTGTTAGATATGATTTGAGCCAGGAGAGAGCAGTTCCGGTGATGTTGAGGGACGATTCGAGGCGGGAGAGAAGGATGTTGTGGTTGATGGTGTCAAAGGCTGCAGTGAGATCCAGGAGAAGGAGAATGTTGAGGTGGCCAGAGTCTGAGGAGAGGAGGAGGTCATTGGTGACTTTGAGAAGTGCTGTTTCGGTGCTGTGCTGTGAGCGGAAACCAGATTGAAATGGCTCGAACAGATCGTTTGAAATGAGGTGGGTTTTGAGTTGTGCAGCGACGACACGTTCCAGTATTTTTGACAGGAAGGGAAGATTTGAGATGGGCCGGAAATTGCTCATGGTCTCAGGGTCGAGTCCAGGTTTCTTGAGGATGGGGGTGACAGCAGCCAGTTTAAGTGTGTCGGGGACTGAGCCGGAGTTGAGGGAGGAGTTGATTATTGCTATGATGAGTGGAGCAATGGCTGGGAGACATTCCTTGGTGAGAGTAGATGGTATGGGATCCAGAATACAGGTGGAGCTTCTCATTCCTGTTGTGAATGAAGAGAGCTCCAAAGGGGACACAGGGGAGAACTGAGAAAGGGGCTGAGGGGTGAATATGGGGAGAGGGGGTGGCGAAATGGAAAGTGCGGGTGAGGTCTTCAGGTTGCTGTAAATTATATCAATTTTTGTATTGAAAAATGAAAGGAAAGAGTTGCACTTGTCGACTGTAAAGGATTTGGAGGTGTTGTCCCTGGGTTTGAGAAGCTTGTTTATTGTTGAGAAGAGAGCCTTTGGGTTGGAGGAGCCAGCGTGTATGAGGTGTGAGTAGTAGGTGGTCCGGGCTGAGATGAGAGCGTCATTGTATTGTTGAAGGTAGTCAGACTGTGCTTGGAGATGGACTGTTAAATCAGTTTTCCTGCAGAGTCTTTCAAGCTGGCACTTACGGGATTTTATGTGGTGGAGATCAGGAGTATACCAAGGAGCTGAGTGAGTGAATGAGACCGTTTGGGTTTTAATAGGAGCCAGCTGATCAAGACAGGAGGAGAGTGTGTTATTGTAGTAATTTACGAGATCGGAGGGATTATCAGACAGTGGGAAAGGGGAGGCCGACATGGTACTGGCAAGAGTGGCTGAAAGAGTTGTGGGGGAAATAGTTTTGAGATTTCTGAAGGATATGTTGCGCTTGGTTCTTGGGATGGGGATAGGGATGCCAATGTCCATGGTGATAGCCAGGTGGTCGGAGATATTGAGGTTGAGGCTGGAGAGCTGAAGTATTGTGAGACCAGTGGAGCAGACCAAATCCAGGATGTGACCTCGGCTGTGAGTGGGGAAGTTGATGTGTTGTGTGAAGTTGAAGCATTGTAGCAGTTCTAGGAATAACAAAAAATGAAAACTCGATTTAAGAAAATAAAAGAAGCAAATAAAATGCAAATTGCAGGTTAAAATGGAAACAAAAAAGTCTTCAGACTCGATTTAAAAGAACTGAGAGTTGTAGCATACCTCAAGTTCTCTGGGAGTTTGTTCCAGATTGTTGGTGCATAATAACTAAAAGCTGCTTCTCCTTGTTTAGTCCTAATTCTAGGGACTGTAAGTAGACCTGTCCCAGACGACCTAAGGGCTCTGGACGGTTCATAACTTATCAGCATATCAGTAATGTATTTTGGCCCTAAACCATTTAGTGCTTTATAAACCAACGTCAGTATTTTGAAATCAATTCTTTGAGTGACTGGAAGCCAGTGTAAAGATCTCAGAACTGGGGTAATGTGATCTACTTTTTTGGTCCTAGTGAGGACTCGAGCAGCAGCGTTCTGAATTAGCTGAAGCTGTCTGATAGATTTTTTTGGAAGGCCAGCAAGGACACTGTTACAGTAGTCAAGTCTACTAAAGATAAATGCATGGACAAGTTTTTCTAAATATTGCTGAGACATAAGCCCTTTAATTCTTGATATGTTTTTTAGGTGGTAGAAGGCTGATTTATTAATTGATTTTATGTGTTTCTTGAAATTCAAGTTGGAGTCTACAACAACACCAAGATTTCTGGCTTGGGGTGTAGTCTCTAACATAATGGATGTAAACTGTGCACTGACTTTTAATTGTTCATCTTTGGCACCAAAGACAATTACTTCAGTTTTGTCTTTGTTTAATTGAAGGAAATTTTGGCACATCCAATCATTGATTTGTTCAATGCACTTACTCAGTGCCTGTATCGGACTGTAGTCTCCTGGTGATATGGTTATGTAAATGTGTGTGTCGTCTGCATAATTATGGTAGCATAATTTATTCTTATTCATAATCTGAGCTAGTGGGAGCATGTAGATGTTAAATAGAAGAGGGCCAAGAATGGAACCTTGGGGGACCCCGCATTCAATATTTGTCCGCTCAGATGTGAAATTGCCTATTGACACATAGTAGTCTCTATCCTTTAAGTAGGATTCAAACCAGCTTAGTACAGTTCCAGAAAGTCCAACCCAGTTTGCTAGTCGATCTAGTAATATGCTGTGGTCAACTGTGTCAAAGGCGGCACTGAGATCCAGTAAAACTAAGACAGAACTTTTGCCACTGTCTGTGGATGGATGTCATTGAGGACCTTAACCAGAGCAGTCTCAGTACTGTGGTGTTGTCGAAATCCTGACTGGAAGACATCAAAGCAGTTATTCATTGCTAAGTAGTTATTTAGCTGTTGATAAACAGCTTTTTCAATGATTTTACTTAAAAATGGTAGGTTAGATATGGGCCTATAATTTTTCATAAGTGATGTATCTAGATTGTTCTTTTTTAGGAGTGGCTTGATGACTGCTGTTTTCAGGGCCTGTGGGAATACACCTGTCTGAAGGGACATGTTGACAATTTGTATGATTGTCAGAGGGAGTGTGCGTGGAGGGGTGAAGAGCCGGGCGCTGTGGCTTAGATTGGCGAGTTGAGGGGGACGTTGACTGCTGGGGGTACATATGATTTCCTTAAATCCCAGATTAGGAGAGGATGGAGAAAGGGTGGTTGTTGTAGGAGAGAAACGAGGAGAGAGAGGTCGGCTTGGTGATGACCTGCGGGGTCCAGGGGAGACGGGGATGGGTGGAGCCCCCTCCTCTCTGCCCTGATATCTCTCCTGGTCTGAGCTGTCATCTGGGGCCGGCAGTTGTCCTTCGGTGCTGCTGCTACGCTGTGTTATCTTCTCCTCCTGGGCCTTGTCCTTGGCACGAAGAGATTGGTGACGTAGGACATACATCACGTTGGATGTGAATAGTTTGACTCCAGCCTTATTTAGACAAAGTCCATCTGTCTTAAAAAGCTGCTTGCGGTTCCAGAAAATGTTAAAATTGTCAATAAAATGAGTGGTCAGGGCACGCAGTTGAAAGCCATGTGTTCAGTGCTAACAGTCTAGTGAATCGCTCAGGTCCTCTTCTGATTGGTAGCAGAGGACCACTGATAAACACCTCAGCATTCAGTGAGCTGACCGTGTTCAGGAGATTCTTAAAGTCCTGTTTCAACATTTCAGACTCTTGTTTTACAACATCATTTGACCCGATGTACAGAATGATGTTCTCTACAGTTGTGTGTGCAGCTGCAATTTCCAGGATTCTCTCTTCTAGGTCCGACACCATATCATTTGGATAGCAGAGTACTTTGGTATCAACACTAAACATGCTTTTCATATCTCTAACAGAAAAGTCTCCAACAATCAGGTTTTTAGGCCCGGTCGTTAGCTTGGTTAGCCCGGTTGTTAGCTCTCTCTGCTCTCTCTTGGCTTTCGGGCCTTACCTTGTTGTGTGAAGGCGTTATGCTATCTTGGTCATCAGAGGGAAATCCAGGGACTTGCATCAGTGGAGTAAACCGGTTCGACACTTGCACACTTGTTTGCTGTGGAAGTTTGTTGTTGTTACCTCTCTCTCTTGCAGTAATCCATTGCTGCGGCCTCCGAGGTGCGGGGGTTGAGGAGGCACCGTGCCTGAGTGATAACGCAGGCCAGCCATCCAGATCAGTCATCTCATGGTGCTCGGCCCTGTCGGTTATCCGTCCTCCCTGTTCCAATCTCTTTGGCCTTCCACCAAGACGATTCCAGGGAGGGTCATCACCAACCTGGACACGGCCCTTCTGTTTCTTCATAGCCCTGTCGGCGCTAGTTAGCTGCGCGCTAGCTCGATCTTGTCCACTGTCCAAAGTCACTGGTAGAGTGCTGTCGTTCCCACATAGTCCATTCACTTCAGTGTTTATTTCTATTCGATTAATTCTTGTTTCCAGTGCTGTAATCCTCTGTAGGAGTGTTTGATAGTCCTCGTTAGACAAGGGAGGCATCTTGCTGCTAATTAGCTCTAGCAGCGTGTCCTCAGTCTGCAGCAGCGTGTAGCAGGTAGCAGGTGTGCTTCACCAGGGAGCAGGTGTGTCTCACCAGTAGTGTAATTCCAAGTATCAGGGATAGGGTTGTGCAGATGGGACACATCAGAATGCACATATATTTTAACTTTTAAAAATACTGTATGTTTTTTTTGGTCGAAAGTGTATAAAACAATAAAATAATGTGCTGTGTTTTGGGCTGTTTCGTATTTTTACAACACCATAACTTATATGTATAACTACAACATTTTCCACATTATTTGATGGTGTTGACATTGTAAAATATGACAACAGACATTCAAAGCTTTGTTTGAAAAACTTCAATTGAAGCTTCGAAAATATTTTCTAAGACGACATCCAGTACAGATCTATACATGGTTGTGTGATGCAGATATATGTGTAGTATAAAGTAAGCATGTGTTGAGCATTCAAAATATTCTTTTGCACATATATACAGACAGACACACGCACACACACACACACATACACTGTGAATAGTGAACAAACATTCAAATTGACTGCAGCTACAGGACGGTGGCTTGTCATGATGCTGTGTATCTGTGCATGGCAGCGGATGTTTCCACTTGACGTACACAACACATTCGCGGGTCAAAGTGTAGTCTTACAGCCTTCACCTGAATCTCTCTCTGTCATAACAGCCCACAGAACTTCACAGTCTGATTGATGGAATGAGCTGAGCAGCAGAGACAGGCAGAGGGAGGGCGGATGTGTTTATTGAAGTAAATAAACGATGCGAGGGAGGAAGCAGGGGAGAGAGAGAGAGAGATATGGGGAGAGATGAGCTGTGCTGTCGATGGCACAGCAGTTTCCACCTGCATAAACAAGGCCTTTGAATCCCGGCTGCACTGCCTCAGACGGAGTGAAAAGAATCTCTCTGTGATGGTATCTGACATGCTGGTATTGCCTTCACTTATTGCCCTTTGAGTCCACTAATGGATGTGCACCAGCGGCCACATATGCACACACACAGATGCACACATCTGTCGGAAGTCGCCTTTTTTGTGTTTCTCGAGTGGAAGCAAAACAAAAGAAAACATTTCTCTGCTATTTGGGCCGTTCAGTGAGTGATGTGTCACTGGAGAAAGGTTGCAGGTGTGCACAACATCTAGAGTTTGAACTCCCAAGTGCTCCACAATTCGTAAGGTGTAAAGAGAGTACAGAGTACGCAGAAGCAGTGTTAGGAGCTTATAAAAGTCCAGTCGATGTCGAAGCAAAACAAGTGCCTCTCAGATGTGAGAGAGGAATCTGGTGTCAACGTTGTTCCTCTCCCGCATTCGTTTTGTCAAAGAAGGCCAAGCAGCAGAGATGTCTGGGTTACATATTACACCTTTTGGACAAACTTGAGGTAACGCAACACGGAATAGCAAAGGCAGAAAGACACACATCCATACGTCCTGCTGCAATAAAAGGTGGATGATTAGCTTGAATGGACAAACAATGGGGGAAGAGATGTCACAGTGGGGCTGGTAGAGAAACAGGAAGGAGAGGACAGAGGTGATTTGGACATGAGGGGGCGAAGAGCAGGAGGTCACCAGTCTTCTTCTCCTGGACCAGTCCCATTGATGTTGGACTTTGTCCTTCTGCGGCACGACCGGAACAAATCTGAGTGAATACGTTAGCTGGCCCACTAGTTTATTGGTCATCCCCTTAAACATCACTCAGGAGGAAAGAGGGAGAGGAGGGAAAGAAGGAAGGGGAGTGAGAAACAACAAGGGAACAAGCGGAGGAGCGAGAAGAACTCAAGAGGAGCGACAAAGTAAAAGCGGAAAGGTTTTTTTCCAACATCACTACGACGTATTTATCCCTTTTTTTAGCAGCGTGGTCCATCAGCTGCTGGGATGTGGACGGATACCAAAATGGAAGTGGCGGAGGCCGGCAGGAATCGCTCCAACCGGAGTCTGCGTGTGAAAGGCGGCCTGCTGTTGTGCACTGGGGACATGGAGCACTTGGATAAGTACATGCAGGGTAGGAACACTCTCACAGTACACTGCTGCATCCCAACATGTTTTCTTGCTTTTAATCTTGGAACCAAGGTTTCTTTTCATAAATGTGTTTGGAAAAGCATCGTTACTCGATGCTGAGTTCCACAACAAGTTGCCCAACACTCTGAAATGCTTACATTGCCGTTAAATAATGCAGATGTAATCATTACACAACGCCCACGATGAATCCTGTTGCACTCTTCCTCCAACATAAAACACGTGTTGTGCTGCAGATCGCCTTAAATTGGGAATAACAAAAACAAAATTGGGGGTGGGGGTGCATGCTGTCAAAAATGTGTCAAATGTTTTCTTTCTGTGTCCTCAGACAAGCCGTTTGTGCTGCAGCTGGCGGTGTGGGGCCTGAGAGGGGTGGCCAGAGTGATCCTAGCCAACAACCCGCTGAGTGGTGCTCTCATCCTGGCCGCACTGTGCTGGGCTTCCCCCTGGCAATGCCTGCTGGGAACTCTGGGTGTACTGGCCTCTACGCTAACAGCTGTCATCACAGGGCAAGACAGGTGGACTGATACAAACGCACAAACGGCATAGAAGCTCATAAAAGTGCACATGTGTATGTACATATTTAATGATATGTCCATCTTAAATTCACATAACAGAAACAAAATGTCCCGCTTGAATAATCAAACCCTCGTCAAAATTCTGTAGGTTGCTTGGAAGCCGACCCTGTAACACAAGCCACCCTGTTTGCACCACCTTACGACTAAAGTTGATCACGGGTTCTACATAAAGTTCATGAGAATAACAGCTCAATGATTGATGGGCCTGCGTTCACTCATCCCCACTGCCTCACAATTCTTATTGCAGCTAATGTCCCAATATTTACTCGATGCCGCGCACAGTATAATATGCTAATATGCAACCTGTTTTTGGGTGGGGTGGGGGGATTAATTCCGGTTGAGCTGAGGCTTCTAATGTGTGTGTGTTTTTTTTATCGGATATGCTTAATACATATGGTGTCACCCTGGGGCCTCTGCTCATTGAAACTGAACAGTTTGTTTCATGGGGACCCATGAAAATCTACGCTGGTGTATGTTTCGATCTTGAAAACAATCTTACTGTAAATCAATGAAATGTGATAATGAAAGATGATAATGTGGTAATGAAATGTGAATCTTTTTTGTTCTCTCTTTCTCTGTGTGTGTGTGTGTGTGTGTGTGTGTGTGCAGTGCTGAGGTGTCAGGAGGTCTCCATGGTTTTAACGGCATGCTGGTGTCTCTGCTGATAGGAGTGTTCAGCTCTGCAGGAGACTGGTACTGGTGGCTGCTGCTGCCTGTCTGCTTGGGGTCAGCTCTATGGTAAGATACACGGATATTCTATGTTTTTATCAAAAGTCTTTTCCTTCTATTGTTATTGTAAAGGAGAATTGGGCGTCTTGTTCCTTTTTAGTTCACACAGTAATGATCATTTTGAGTGGCCTCTTTCCTCGTCCTTCTGTTCTCTAGTAATATACTCCACACCCAAATATCTAAATATCACATCACTGGTCTCATAGCTCTGAAACAGCATTGCCACTCACATCTAGATGTGATCCTGGCAGCTCAGCCGGGAAAGCTTTACCTCAATGGTTCAGAGCGTCAGGACATGAACACCAACACCAAAAACGTGCGCAAAAAGACATATGGATTATAATTTTCTATCATGTAGTTCACCTGATTTGGTGAAACCGTTTATATAAACATAACTGAACAATAATCCTTATGTATCTCACCTCGTACTTGGTCACATAGTCCAGTAATTAATGTTGCACAACACACATTGCACTGCAATGTGTTTCAAGGCTAAGAGACACTTTTGCTGCGTCTCTTTGTTGTATGGAGCCAAACCAACCAACTAGATATTATTTCAATGAGGCATTTTTATTAGTTGAATTGACTAGCGACGTATTATTGTTGAAATTTGTGGTGAGGTGAGGATACCTTGCGTTGGTGGGTGTTTGGGAGCATCTCTGTATGTTGTATGCCACAGGATAATGTGCACAATAAATGCACCAGTTTTCTCTTCAAGTCTATTCACTTAGTAACAAATCATTTGCAGTCACAAGTTTTAAGAGGCCAGCAATGATTCTAATTTTGTCTTTCAGACAACATCTAAAGTATTTTCTCTCCAAAAGCTAAGTTTGTATCTCAATCCAAAATATTGTTCACACATAGCTTATTGTAAAAAAGGAATGGCAGGATTTGATATTATACTCTTTCACATTTGACAAACTAAATATCTTAGGGGTTGAACTGTTTGTCAGAAGTGATGTAATACTTTATAGGAAAAACAATGAACCAAGAAACTAATTGAAATACTTTTTAGAGTATTCATTAGTTGTAGTTCTATTTCTATTAAAATAAATGTATCATATTTAATAAAATAATAAATTAAATTGTATGGGGGTTTTGCAGATTTTCCTGTGAGTCTCTGTAAGAACCATTAGAAAATCAATCAAAGGGAACCAAAGATACTTTTGCTGATGTCAATCAATCTGCAAATGTTTTGACTTTTTCCACACGTTTGCAGACTGAATGCTAATAATGAAATACGCCTATGGCCCTCCTCTCACCACACCATCCAGGTGAGCCTCCACAACGTACAGTATGAGAGTAATGGATGCAACAGTGAAGCCATTTTGGAAAGGCTCTGCATTTAGTGTGAATGTGAACAACACAAGTCTGCAAAAAGCTTGAAAACCAGGTACATTTCATTAAATATTGATCATCACTCGCACTACTCTCTCAACCCCCCCGTCCCCGTCCACAGTGTCTTTCTGTTCAGTGGTCTCTCTCCGGTGTTGGACCGCTGGGACTTGCCTGTCGCAGTATTTCCCTTCAACATCCTCATTGTCCTCTACCTCCTTTGTACCGGCCCAGACAACCCTTACTTCCCACACCACCTGACTTTGCCTCCGGGGCTGCCGGAGCACAATGGCACCGAGCTCATCGCAGTAGAGGTGAGGCGATCCAATTTCTATTTTAATTCAATGTTTGTGCATAGGTTTGCAGACTCTCAAATCGTGATTGTCTCTCAGATCTTGGTCAAACTTTTGTTGTCAACACAAGGATTATCTTCCTCCTTTTTTTAGAACCCACGCAAGTCCAGAAAACATACCGAAAAGACTTTAGTCTACTGAGTTTTAGATGTTTGTATACAATAAACATTTCCAGAAAAAAGACCTTGCTCCTTATGATTCCAAATTGTTTTTAAATAACATCCATAAAAAATAATATATATATATATATATATAAGAACTGAAACAAACGTGAGAGAATGAGAATCGACACACTCATTCAGGTCGTCACAGGTAGTTAAATCAGGAGAAACGTCATTTACAGTGAACAATATTTACGGTGAACCCAACCAAATAGCACCTGCACCTAAGTTTGGGATTTTGTCATTTGATGGATTTAAGACCAGAAAACAGTTTTTAACTGAATTATTTGCTTGATAATAGTTTTTAAGACTTTCTATTAGTTATTTTTTGTTTGTGTGACACATTTCCCTGCTCAGATCAGAAGGAAAGATTACAAATTAGCATTTTGTCTTGATCAGCACATCACCATGAGGGATTAATCTGCAGGTATATTTGACCAGCGACAGCCCATCAAGTCACATGTTCATAAAAACAGATGCAGATCATTAGTCGTCTCAAAGGGAACTACCGGAAGTGACCAGATCGTTTTAAAGAGACAAACAACAGGCTGAACTGAGGCCAGTTATCCTCCGTGTGTCTGCCAGAGCGAACAAGTAACGGATCGGACCAAAATATGCATAACATCGGCCAGCTATGACTCACCAGTTACTAAGCAACAGTTACTGATGGAGCTCCTTTTCAGAAATTATCAGCCCAAACTGTTTTAATGAACAATAATTGATGATTGAAACTCATCGTGGAGATACTGCAGCTGCATTCAAGACAAAGTGTCTGAGGTTGTGAACAATGCACACGGCATAGTGGTCGTACGAGGCTGCTGAAAGTCACCTTGATTAAAATGCAAGCTGTAGAAAATAGATGGCTTTGATTCGCCAAATTAAAACGCGTTGCTGTCACCTTGAGCTGCTTCTCACGAGACTTTGGCAAAAGGAATGCAGACTCTCACAAGCTGCCACAGTCAGCCTCTTTGATGTCTGAGAGCCAGCTGGCATCGCAATGCTTCAGGAGCACATTCATTTTAATCTCTGTGCTGTTTGGAAACAGACGGAACAGATTATGTGATCCAAATCAGAATAGCTCCATCTTCTTCCAAATGTAATGAGTGTACATAAAGAGTACTCGTTAGCGTTTGTGTATACGTATTGACAACTTGCAGTTTGACAGTATGTGCTGATCACACGGACAACATGGCCTCACACACAGAGACAACAAGCTACGCGTATTACTATAAACCTTTATGACACACTCGATATATACCGAATATCTTCATTGCTCATATTTTAGCAGCACAAACCACCATATTGTATTATGTCCAATACACAGCACTGAAGATGGAGACGATAGACCCATAGCATTGACTGTTTTAGAAGCACGGTATGAGGATGATGTTTAAGTGGATACAACTGACTGCAGTTCTCTAAACTAGATTAACTACGATGTTGGGTGTCCTGAATCATGATTTACCCACACTTATATTAACAAGCACCGCGCCCCGTGGCACAGTATGTCCCTCGCACTAGATAATGACTTTCCACAAGTTTCAGCTCCTCTGCCTCAGATTATTTCCCTCCTATAAATGAGTTTCTCCCTCTTTTTCTCTTCCCCTCCATCGGTCTGTCTCTCTCTTTATAAACGCCGTCCTTTTTCACTTCATAACGTCTCTTTGGTTTGTTGATCTGAAAGCTCTAAATCCTTCCTTTTATCCCTTTGCTTCTCTTCTCCCCAGTCTCTCTGTGTGTCTAGGCGCTCTGCCATGCAATTATCCTTCCTCCGTCTCCCACTTTGTGCATCTTTCTTCAACATTTCTTGAATCTTTCATCCTCCTTTGCTCTCCTCCTACATAATTAAATGTACAATAAAAGGCTAGTAACCACATTTTCAAGGACAACACAATACAATGGTTGTTACAGTCCCTAATGTTAAATAATCTCCTCTTCCTCCTCCGCTGCTGTTTTTCCTCTTTCAGCCCATTTTTATTTTCTATTGCTCTCCTCCTTTCTTTTCCTCTACCCATGTCCTTTTCCTCTTCCCTTCTGTCCTCCTCCTTTCGTCTTTCCTCTGGTACTCTCCAGAGATGGGGATGACGTAGGTCCTATTTATATTTAATGTCTTCAGCTTTCTCTCTTCTGTGAAGGGCGCTCTGGCTGCACTGCCAAAGCAGCATATTTAATCTTTTAGTTTATGAGAGTTTATGTGGCTGGGATATAATTAAACACCATTTATGACTTGTAAATATATGCGACAGGCAGGTGCACCCATCCCGTCGCCATGGAAACTCTTTTCTCCTGACTGAATGTTAGGAATGCTGCGTGTGTGTGTGTGTGTGTGTGTGTGTGTGTGTGTGTGTGTGTGTGTGTTTTAAAGGGGGCATATAATGCTCATTTCAAGGTTCATACTTTTGTTTTGGGTTTCTTCTCGAACATGTTTACATGCTTTAATGTCCAAGGAAACACATTGTTCCTATACTGTCTGAATATGCCTGTCTGAAACAAACAAATCCCAGCCTGCTGTGATTGGCTTCTGAGAAAAATATGGTGCACCTTTGTTTTCAAACCGTGGATGTAGATACTCAGATGGGGTGTATATTCTGCATGTGGCATAGGAAGGGAAGCCAAATATGAATGAATGAGTTGTCTTATTTCACAGTTTGTACGCCGGTCAGTCCAGATACCCAAACGTATGTGCACAAGCACTGAAAAAGTGAGTTTTTTAAGAAAAGAGGCTGGTTTCGACTGGAAAGGGAGCCATTGAGTACAACCCACAAATGTTGTCATTGCATTTTTGTGAGTGTGCTTCTGCTCTTTATTATACATTTGTTTTATTACTTTATTATGTTTATACTTGTTTATAACACCTGTGTATAATCATTTACAATATGCTACATCGTGTAATGCTCCTTTTAACTTCTCTCTGTTGCCCAGGTAACGCGAGGCATCCTTCTAGGTGTGGGTCAGATCTTGGCCTGCGGAGCTTTGGGGCCCTCGATCCTCATCCTGGGTGCTGTTCTGCTTTACTCTCCCCTGCTGGCCGCCCATGCTCTGCTGGGATCAGCAGTGGGAACGTTGGCTGGTGAGTCTCCATCTGAGAGTTCACTGAGTGGGAGTGTTAGCTCAGTAGGAATGTTATAATATTCTTTTGAAGACATACTGTACTGCACTGACCTCAGACGATGGTTGTTGTTTTTTTAGGTTGAACTAATCTGGGTTGAAGTTCCACAATGTTCAGTGTGCATGGGCCCCACACATATTGAGTGTTCATGGGCCCCACACATATTCAGTGTTCATGGGCCCCACACATATTGAGTGTTCATGGGCCCCACACATATTCAGTGTCCATGGGCCCCACACATATTCAGTGTCCATGGGCCCCACACATATTCAGTGTTCATGGGCCCCACACATATTCAGTGTCCATGGGCCCCACACATATTCAGTGTTCATGGGCCCCACACATATTCAGTGTCCATGGGCCCCACACATATTCAGTGTTCATGGGCCCTACACAAGGTAGAGAGAGAGAGATGCAACAGACACAAACCTGGGATGTTGCGGTTTCTGGTCGGCATCTAAACCCATAAACAATAGGGGCGCCCCCGTTCTGTCTTTAATCTATCTCTTGTGAGTTTCCCAACTCAAAAATTCATCCATAATCTGCTGCCTCTTCTCTTGTGCAGGGTCGCACCACTGAGACCAGACTATCACTGGCTGACACATAGACACGAACAACCACTCACGCAGGTTTTATTATTTGTACCAATAATTGTGATTCCCTTACGACCATAACAATAAGCACTAAAACACTAAATATAGTAATAATACCATACTTGCTTTATTGGGTTATTATGTTCTGCTGTCAAAGCCATCCCAATGATGCTAGTAGAATAATCAGTATAAACCTAGCAGTATAAACCTTTTATTAAACCATCATTCAGGACCTCAGATAGAACGCAGGCTTAGCTCCGGGCATCACAGCTGTATGTTTTAACAGAGTTAAAGTCTGGTGAGGTTTATTTAACCCATCTGGCAGTAATAAACAATATAATGTACTGCTTGACAATAAGGTGGCCATTGCCAATGATTTTGGCAATCTGCTTTTAGCCTTTAATTGCCATCGCAATTATATATTATATATAAGGAAGCAGACAACCACAGCGGTTGGTTTCGGCAACCGATCCCTTTAAAAGTCAGTGTTGAGCCCTGTAATGGCAGCAGCTCATATAAATAAATATGAACCTGTAAGAGGCAGTGGCAGCCTGTGGGCTTCTTCAGAAGACAGAGAGCAAATAGCCGAGCACTAATAACCACTATTATGAACAAACACACACACACACCTGTGGCTGTGTGTGGCGTGCGCCTCACTGGGACTCTATTCAGGGAGAGAGAATGAGAAAGGCTACGAGTTCAAAAGACTTCAGCCCCCTGCTTCCGTCTGCAGCTAAAAGAACAATACAGTGTCCGAACATACTTTGATGTTTATTTGTGTGTGTGTGTTTGTTTGTGTGTGTGTGTGTGTCTATGTGTGTGTGTGTGTGTGTGTGTGTGTGTGTGTGTGTGTGTGTGTGTGTGTGCGTGTGTGTCTATGTGTGTGTGTGTGTGTGTGTGTGTGTGTGTGTTTGTGTGTGTGTGTGTGTGTGTGTGTGTGTGTGTGTGTGTGTGTGTTTGTGTGTGTGTGTGTGTGTGTGTGTGTGTGTGTGTGTGTGTGTGTGTGTGTGTGTGTAGGTGTGTGTGTGTGTAGGTGTGTGTGTTTGTAGCTATGAGTCATGCTGAAAGAAGCAGAGGAGTGGGAGTGAGCTCATACATACACCACACAAACCGATGGCGTGGACACATGCTGACAGTAGCACACACACACACACACACACTGCTTCAATAGAAATGTCAAGAAATGAGATGTGACTAATGTGATTTTGAAGGCAACACTGGTGATGGGAACAACAACAACAATAACAATGGGAAACAATGGTTTGTAATGCTTGTGGGCATTCTCTCTTCCTTCCCCTTTCATTGTCTATTGTTCTTTCTTTCTTATTATATCTCCGAGCCATTTTTACCCAAATTAAGAAATTTGTATATTTCATTGATCTTCAAAAGTCTTTTTTTCCTTTTGGAGGCCAGACACTCTTCTCTCTTTTTAAACTAATTTCTATAAACAAGGACACATTACTTTAAGTCTGACTCCTCTGTTCTGGTTGCCCAGGAGTTGAAATATTGATTTAGTTACCGTTACTTTGAATGTCTGAACGATGAGGCTTACAATATTCTAAACATTTGATAATGGCAACAAAGCTCATAAAAGGACCGATCATGAATTTAACCTTGTATCCTTAAGTATTGTTGTTGTAGCCAACGCCTGATAGACAGCGTATTCCTCTGTACCTTCGCATTACATAGTTGTCCAAAAACTACAAAATAACACATGAAACTACTAGGTGATCTTGTTCCCCAAATAAACAACATATAGCTACAGTACCCAGCTGTTTTATGTTATGTAGCCTTGTTTTTATGAAACCATACATGTGTGACATCTTCAGTATGAGTACATGTGTCTCTCTGGGGCCTTTCTGCTGTCCTTGCCTTGACATAATATGTTAAAGGTCAAATCTAGCACCTTCTTTGTGGATGTCCAATCGGTGCTGATTGTAATTGTAGTCCACTAAAGAAAGAAATTCCCCAGTGTATGCTATATCAAACTAGAGAGCTGATCCTCCCACTGCGGAGCCATGCCGGCTGTTCATGTACCAGGATGCATTACAATAAGCGGCAAGTTCACTACGTTACACAAGCGCTCTTATCTTTTTTTTAGTCTCATAAATGAACAAAATAAATTCAATCAAGGAAATAGACACCTAAATGTAAAAATACAACCAAATACACCGAACTACACCGAAGCTTAATTTCATTAATTAATTCAAAATATGGTCAGGAACTAAATAAAAAACGGTCTTGGTTTGTCTACTTATGAAAACATCATAGTGTTTAGTACTGAGTTAACCCGTGTGCATGTGTGTAGAGTTTGGTTCTAGAGGAACAGAAGACGTGTAGACAGACAGCAGATGTTTAGAGATGGGAGGATTGCTGACGACAGGCAGGGGAAATCCCTGTGACTCTCTATGAGTAATCAGTCTCGTCACCTCTTAATACTGCCTACTATATCTGTGAGAATGACAGCAATTCAGTAGCATGGGTCACACTGAGAGAGGGAAGATACACTAAAATGGCCTGGGAAAGGCAGACTGTGAGGCCATGTTTAGAGCTGCCACTCAAAGCACCGGGGTGTAAACTATTCCCATTAGGGGTTTCCAGCGCAGGAGATCAGGGGCTTTGTGTAGACCAGAGCCTCGACCTCCGGCTGCCTTCATGTTATTGGAGAATAATTGTAGAAATGCTTTTTCGAGTGGGATCAAATACAGGAGGGAAGAAAAAGTAAGGCTGTTGGAAAAGTCAACCTGGGTTCATTGTAAGTAGCTGTGTATGTATCGTGTGCCAGAAGATGAAAGGCACGTTTCAAGTTACAATCTCACATCTGCATCCCTGGTGTGACATCCTGTAGCTGCAGCATCAGCCGGGATGAAGCAAGGGCTCAGTCTGCCCCCGCTCGTAGGAAGACAATATATTTTTGTAGAAGGATGTATATTTATTACCAGTACTATATGGCAATGTTGTAATACAACATGATACTGAAGCACACATATAGTTGATGTAGTGCATGCAAACAAGAAAGAAAAAAAGAAAAATGTTTTTATTTGTTTAATAATTTTGTTTATGACAAAATGCCTGCAAAATGAAAAAAACATTTCTATTAGCCTCAGCTGTACGTTGTGTTAAATAATTAGCAAATACTTTTACTCTTCATCTAGTGCCATCATCCGGTCTCAATTTCGATAACTATAATTTGTATTTCTAGGTCAACAAAGTACAGTACTAATTATCAAATGTTAGCATGATAACACACTGAATTTAGATGGTGACCATGGTAACCATTACCCAGTAAACATCACCAGGTTTGCATTGCAAGCATGTTAGCATGCTTATACTAGCATTTAGCTGAGAGCACCACTGTGCCCTAACATATCCTCATAGAGCCACTAGCATCTATACAGAAAGCTAGATAAGGTTTTATATAAGATAACTTACATTATAGAACACACACATTCTTAGCACACATGAGTAAAAGCCTTATAAGCATGCACAGAGGAAGAGCATTATAGAAATAGGCCCTCGAACATCTGATATTTGGATGAAGTGAACAAGAAAGCAATGCATTTAGCTGTATCCACAGTTTCCCCCTCGTAGGCATCAGATGACATAATGAGAGATTCAGCTGCAGAATGAAGAGCAGAGGCCCAAATGCAAAGTCAGCCATTGCACACCAACACTGGAGAACAATGCATTATGTGCAGTTCATTTCAGTTGTTCATTCCAACCAATCGCACTGTCCTCCAGTTAGACTGCAGCTAGTCGCTGTGGTTTGATGCGGCCAGCAGCTGGAAAAGAGGAGAGGAGATATTAGGTTTGATATGATAAGAGCTCTCTGACTCATTCTATTAGCATAGACAATATTACACTGGGAGTGATTCACTCTCTCTCTCTCTCACTCACACACACACACACACACACACAAATTAGGAAAACAGTAAAACATTTTAGTATTCTCTGGGGCCTCCCTCCCACACTGCCATTAGTCTTTAATGACACCCCGATGTGGGCAGGGAACGAGAGGGGGGAGCGAGGGTGTGACAAAGGAAGCACAGAAGGGACTGAGGGAAGAACTGGAATTGAGAAACAAAGGGTAAATGGTGACAGGAAGATGGAGCGTGGAATAAAGAAGAGAGGAGGCGAGTGCAGAGGGAGCTGGAGGGTTTTAAAGGCAGGCTGCAGGAGAGCGAAGCCGTGAAAGAGGCCAAACAAATAAACAGTGGGAAGAGGAAGAAGGTGTCAGAGAGACACAGTGAGGAGGCAGTACTGGGTGTGGTCAGTGTGATACAGGACCCGACTGCTAAACTGCACACCACAATGCCTGCTAATAAGGGAAAGAATCGCGGCACGGTGATAATGTTGCATTCATACCGTTTTCATTCTCTTAATTTATCTGTTGTTTAGCATTGATGGCTCAACATTTGGCTTCTATATAGTGTATATGTTTTGGGTTTAAGAGAACTTCTACTCACCAAAATGCAACCAGGCTATAAAGGATAATTCCTTCCCACTCGCCCAGGAGCATATTCAGCTGAGTGTGTAAATAATACATAGCCGCTACAGCAAATAGTGGGTTACTGGTGTTCACTCTTCTGTAATATTCAGTCAGTTCAGTAATATTTCATGATGTTGCTCTAAGGTGAAAATACATTTCTGCTGTAGGAGTTATGTTCCCACAAACATATGCATACTCAATACATCAGTGAAACTGTCAGCAAGCAGTTTTAAAGCTCATTTCTTTGCAGTGGCTCTGGGTGGGGCCGCAGCACTGATGCTCTCTGCTTACACACACACACGCCATGTTTTTACCTCTAGCTTGGTTTGCGGCAAAAAAAAAATATTATTACTGATTTCAACTACAGGGGTTACAGTTAATTAGGTTAAGCTACACCTGTACACTTGTAAGCAATGCAATACATACACTCCTGCAGTACATTCCATCTTTGTGAATAATAAAGTGGCAGAAATGACCTGTTGCACCAACTCCTCTGTGAGGCTGTCAGTGTTGTATAGGAAGCTATTATAAAGGTGTTTCTAATGTTTTGTTTTTCCACTCCGGTTTTGTAATGCGCAAATTGGAAACGTGGATAGGTTGTCTTGTGTGTGTGTGTGTGTGTTATTGTGTGACGTTGGCGTTTAAAACGGTTAGTTCAGATTCACCAAAGTCACACAATAACATAAACAGATTTCTTTTTAACAGCTGGCGAAAAGTAGGGTGTCAGTACACCGTGACATCACGGTCGGATGTGGTTAGAGGTGCAACACGGCACACTTCTGACCCCACCCGTCAGTGACGCTGGCCTGGTCTCTCTGATGACATCGTTATTGTCCCTCGCGTTTTGAAAGACACGGTGCAGCTGGTGCTTTAGGCCAGCGGCGAAAAGTCAACGCTTCTGGCCTCGCTCTGATGTATTTGGGTCAGCGTGCCCCCCGTGCAGTCTGCATAAGGCTTCAGCTTCACGGTGGAGTATTTGCTGCGCATGGACGTGAGACATCGATGCTCCACCGCGGAGAAACTGGATGATGGAATCGAGGCTGAAAAATGCAATACCAAAATAAAACATTGATACTCAAGTTGTTTGATGTAAGAACACAACACACTTTATAAAAAGTGAAAGTAATTGTTATTTAGGTTCTTATTCCTGTGTGTTGATCTTCTCCACCAAAGCTTCCTCTTTTCCTCATGTCTCCTTTTCTCATTACAGTAGAAGACAAAAACAAAAATCTGGAACCGTGTCATTTTGTGTGGCGTACTAGAGAACCACAGGGCCTTTGTCAGCACTTCCTGTACCCAGCCCTACTCACCATGGTCACATGACTACTGGCTGAACAGTCTTTGGAAAAAAACAATAGACAAAATAGATTCATTTCATCTCAGCTCCTCCTTAGTAGCGCATCATATCCTGTAAACACTGGTACACAAGTTCTGTTTTAGAAATGATGTAATAGAGAGGGGAAAAAGGTTACAGTGCATGCAAATTACAATTTAATCTCAAGGCAACCATACAACAGTGTGTGTCTAGCACCTCCACATGGAGCATTCTAGTACAGCCACATCTTTGTGTGCGTGTGTGTGTGTGTGTGTGTGTGTGTGTGTGTGTGTGTGTGTGTGTGTGTGTGTGTGTGTGTGTTTGTACTGCAAGGTAACGATTTCAGGGGTTTTTTCAGTCCAAAGACTTTAACAGATTATTGAAAGTATTCCCAAGTTATGGCAACGGTTATTTATATGATCTGTGTTTGTCTTCACGATCGTTTGTTCTCGTAAATGGTGCATCACCGCAACCAGACTTTCAACAGCAGTGACTCATTCTTTTTTTGTAATTAGATTTGTAAAGGTTAACTCTCACTCTGTCTTTGTCTGTGTCTGTGTGTGTGTCTGTGTGTGTGTGTGCGCGTGTGTGTGTGTGTGTGTGTGTGTGTGTGACAGGTTTATCCATGGCGGTGCGTCATGAATCTCTGTACTCCGGCCTGTCGGGGCTTAATGGAGCACTGGGCTGCATGGCTGTTGGAGGACTCTTCTTCACCTTCAGCTGGAGGACCCATCTCTTTGCTATCGCCAGCGGTGACACACAAGCACACATAACAGTCGCTGGCTATTGTGCATGATGACGATGTTGATGATCTTGCATACGACGATAAAGAATAGAAGTACAAGGGGTGTAAACCACTGCGCTGTTATTAAACATAATATATAATGTGTCCATTGTATTGGGATCAGGACTGGAAAACATGTAATTGGTGCGTCCCTTGTCACCACATAACTAACATAACCAATAACTCTTCCATATTGTTTATCCCTCTTAATTATTCTTCTGTTTTTGTCCAACTTGTGCACAACATAAAACCTGCATTTCACTCTTTACATTTCACTCTTTACACACAATGTAGTTATCACACATTTGCAAAACAGCAATCTTTTATACTTTAAGCTATACTGTGTAGTACACGCAATAGCTTTCTCAACAGTTTTCGGCAAAAAAAAGAACCATATGAACATTTTCTTTTAAATGCAGGTATTTTCTTTAGATGAGTTAACCTTACTTACTATAAATATTACTTACAGGAATATTAAAACGAACAGTGCAGCGTAAAGCCAAATCTTGTTGCTTGTCAACAGCGACATAAACCAACACGCTGCTTCAATATGTTTTGTCAATGGTGCTGAAACTAATGCAGTGTTTCATAATGCAGGGTTTCATATTGTCTCTGTCCGTGGTGCTGAAACACTCACATGCAATGCAGTGCATATCACAGACAATATTAGGACAGGATTGCTCAAACAAAAAGCACAGCATTTTAAAAGCCTACAAACTCAACCTTTTAGCCTTTTCAAAAAGACATTTTGAACTTAAACCGCATAAAAATATTTCGTTTAAATACCCGTGGCTCTTTTAGGTTAAATGGCTTTTTCACATTTGTCACACATAAGAATGAGACTCAATGCAGCAGCATTGCTATGGCTGTTGTCTGTGGACCTAAAGAAACTCATAACAAAACATTCAGCTCCTTACTTTCACAATAAAGGACAAATATGCATGAAAACTAATATTTCATTCACGTCCTTTGAAAGTTTCTCTGTGCAAAATGGTTGTAATTGGTTTATAGTTTCAGTCATTTTGCCAGTTCAAAGCTTGATTTAATAGATACATTTTTTAGACTGGGCAGTCCTGTCTCATCAGATATATTTATCTTAATTCCTTCTCCTCTGCACGCAGCCTTCCTCTCTGCATATGCTGACATCGCTCTGAGCAATCTGCTGGGAACTGTAAGTACACACACCTCAAGCCATGAAGCAGCAACACCGAGGAGCCTCCAACATTTCTATCCGTTTTAAGCCTACGATGATTCAATATTAGCTCCAGATTTAACAATCGCATGTATGCAGAACAATATCAAGCTCCCAGCTAGTGAGAACTAGTTATGCTAAAAGGTGATGGAAATTACAGAAAAGCATCAATGCACTTTCCTCTCTGAAAGTGTTTAGTGTTCACGTGGGACCTTTGAGAGGATTTTCAACCAGTGTTTCAACTTTCTTGGCTTGAATGTTTAATTCAGATTAAACCACAGTTTCACATAAATGTCACTCTACACTCTAACATTTGCATGTCTATTACTATAGTTAGGAGGTTAATGCTGAAACTCTTAAACTCTTCAATTCCTTTTGCGTGTGTAGAGCCTATTCTCATCCAATCTGTTCTACTTCACTCTCTCTCATTCATTAAAATCTCTTTCTCTGCCTTTCTTTCTCTAGGTTGGTCTCCCAGCATGCAGTTGGGCAGCCACTCTGACTATCACACTGATGTTGCTGATGACCGGCAGCTTAGCATCATACCGCATCCCTACTGGTCAAGTCATGGCCCCTGAATACAACCTATGCTCCCGCAGCGAATGGGAAGCCGGGAACGCTGCAGACCGGGAGAGCACTGATGTGTAACGCGTAGCACCGTACTGTATCAGTACTTTGAACTTCTCAGGATGAGCAGGACCTAACATGGAAAACATTTTTATTGGATACATTTTATGAATTGATTCTTTATAAATAATAAACTCCCATTGACATGTAATGTTAACCTGTTGTGTTATAAGTGGTACAGGAAGAAGTGGTCCTATATAAGAAGATTGGTTATTGCAATTACTGAGTTCAGTGAAGGTCTCATGACCTGTGTAGCTGTGAAACCTGCCAATCATCCTAGATACCAATGGGAGTGGGTGGGATATAAGTGAGCACTACATCACAACAAGTATGAAGAAATATATATATATTTCATGGAAAGATCAGAAAGACCTGGATTCGATCTCTGTAGAGAAAAATAATAAGATATTAAGACGCGGTGTGGCACCGATCATTCAGGAAACCTATTTAAGGACTTATATTGTGTATATTTTGGAACAAACTTGATGGTACCACGGTTGAAGACGTATGGTTCGAATGCCAGGTGCACAGAGGCAACGCTGGCTTCATGGGTGGCTCCCACAGCACCCGCCCCCAGTCTGATTAATTGTGGAGGACAGATACTAGAAGTGTGTGTGTGTGTGTGTCAATATTGTTGTCAGGACTACCTACTAAAATGCAGTGATTCTTGATCTAATTCTGATATATTCCTCCTCCACAAAATAAGGATTGTAAAACCCAAACCTCAAATCCTTTTTGGTGCAGTAATTCTGTTTTGCTGGTCCTCCACTCAGCCAAGAGTGCTTAAGTTTAAAAGTATATCTATAGGCTCACAAGGATGTACAATAATCTTGAGGTATAGGAACACATCAAAACTTGGAAGCATACACACGGGACAACAAATCCAACAAGGTAGATTCTACAGCTCAGATGTGCTGCTCAGTCACCAGGACCCACTGACAACAGGTGTGTGGAAAAGGGCCGGTCATAAACTGCAGGTCTGATGAGGAGAGTGGGAACAGGTGTGCAGGAGAGAGGGGACGTCATGGGACCAGGACTGGCAAGAGAGTCTGAGGACATCCAGTGGCTGGTCCGAGGATGGCAGGTCTGGGGAGTGAGCAGGAGCTGGAGACCGGGACAGAGAGCCAGGACCGACAAAACCTCCTCTAACGTCTAGATAGTTGAAGTGGTTTGTCATATTACACCAGAAACTGGAGGATTTTAGGGTTAGGACACAACGTTAAGCTCTCTGTGTTGCCAACTCTGCATAAGTAATTCTAACACAACCAAATTGAAACTTTTATAATTTTCATAAAGGAAGTATTGTTCCGGTTACTTTAAAACTAAATCTTTTGTTGTCTCTGTCTGATTCGGGCTGGATCTCTTTCTCACTTTCGGACTGTGGAGATCCAGTTTAGTTCTGTCTGTGCCTTATGAATGACGGTTTTAACAATAATTTTCAGTAATTTACTGATTAGATATTACGACCACCCAGATAAAGAAAGTGTCTATACAATAGAGCGAGGAGTCTCTTGGAGGCAGTAGTAAGACATTCCCCGCAGCTCCCCAACCTCCTGCACCCCAACACCTGCTGCCATCAGCCCCGGCTCCTGTGCCTCAGTCTCTGGCCACAGCAGCCTGGTGTCAAGGAAACAAGTGACCCGGACCGGGAGGGGGTCTGTAAATACAGGGTCCTAAAGCAGAAGAGCCACAGACCATATCCAGGATCTGGAGCAGACCATCTGGATGGGGCTTGGCCTGCAAGAGGGGGACAGCATCGAACCACTCAAGGTGCTTGTCCTGCTGCTGTTCTCAGTGGAGGTTAAACATATCGCTGACAATTAGCTAAGACAATACACACAGCTGCGACCCACTTTGAGGATGAGGATATGAAATAAGTAAATGCACAGTACAGAATTATAGACTAGATATCAATGTTTGTCAATTATTGCACCAAAAATAATTTCCCTTTAGCTCTTGATATAAATCGCATCTGTAGACAGTGAAACTTGTATCCGTTTTCCAAGAAAGATCCATTGACTGGTTTATATAGAAGACCGTTAACCCAACCAATAGTATTGAGCTGGGGCTTGAAAGACCCTCAAGTTTAGTTATGAAACCCAACGGTTAGCCTCACGTGACTGAATGGAAATTACGTAAAAGATGTTCCTGCAGACTGACTCCAGCTGTTTTTGTGATGTGAACCCAAAGGATCATGCCATGGTACCCCATAATGCTTTAAGTGCTGATATTAGTTGTAGGTATAGAAAAAAAGGATGCGCTAGGTATGTCATATCAAAAGCCCTCAAACACTCTTAAAGATATGCTTGCCCATGATGAACACAGGACCCCACAAGTAATAAACGGTGAGAAAAATTGTGGGTCGCGATTTGTTTTGGTCTTTTCAGCCATACTCTAGTTCTCAAATGCTTATATGTAAATGGCTGATTGTCACAATACAACACCTTTTTCCATCCTCAAATCTCAACTTTGTACTGTTGATGCAATGTTGTGGTTTTTGCAAAATTAATGTCAAGTATTCTTTGAAAAGGCAATTAGATGAAACATTCAGCCAGTTGAGCAATTAAACCATAGCTCCAGAATTTAATTTCTTTAAAGATTATGCACTATAAACAGCCTCATGTCATGAATAATATTATTGTATCTTTTCAGGGTACCAAATCACCAATCCTTTATTTAAAGCAATTTTTTATTAGAATTTTCTTCCCCAATTCCAACGCACAAACAAAATCACATCTCCTGCAGCACGAGATGACCGACTCCTATGAAGGAGTCAAAGTTCTGGCCGGAAACTGCAAAGAAAGACAACATTTTAGAAACGAGGCGCATAAACTTAAACCACAACTGTAAAGTCATATTTTGATCAGAGATAACCAATCAGTCATGAATTTTCAGACTGGGGCGGTAATAAGAAACTCATCACTTCTAGATGAAAATATTAAAGCTCAAGTTTTAAATTCTAACCATAAGCCCCCAAGCAGTTGGCAGTAGTAGATCCAGCTGGACTCTGATGAGATCATAAACAAGACAAGCGGCACCAATCCTGCAACAAGTGACTCAGGTTAGTTAATCCAGGTCCAATAATGTGAGCGACAACATTCTTATTTCTTGTTGAATCAGAGGTAACCAATCAGTCATGAATTATCAGACTGGGGCGGTAATAAATAACTCATCACATATTCTAAACATTGAGCACATCTCATTGGCAGACAGTCACATGATTAAGCATCAGCACCTATCACCAAGTAACACGTGAAGGCCTCACTCACCTGGACAAAGACCGTGGTTGATGATGGCAGCATCTTCCAAAGCCAGGCACCTGCAACAGACTACAGTCAGATCTGAGCACCAAAAGACAAAACTATCCTCAGTTGACCTTCACTGAGGTCAGTTATTCGATTTCTCAACATTTAGTTCAGACGAACGAGATTCCAAATATATCTCATCATTTTCAGAAGGTCTGGGAATGAAGGCCATTGGCCTCTGAAGGTGCATTTATATCTTACCTTCAACAAGACCACCATCATCATGTCAAAGCAGCCAATGAATCATCTGTTGGCAAAGGATTAAATTAATTTACTGCACAAAAGCTACATAGACTTTAATGAGTGATCTGGATGAGAGAAAGCAGTTTCTCAGAAGTTCGTGTCGTTTCACATTGGTTCAAAGTGAGCTAAGTTAATCATCATTGAAACTGCATTATGACGACATGTACATGTTAATGTTAGAGGGGGGGCAACGCTTACCATGACTCAGTGAATTTCATCCAAGGCTCTGCAAAAGAAATAAGAACTTTAGTAGAGTCCAACAATAACTATCTATATAATAATCATGTTGAGGTTCAAATGTTTGATCAGTGCTTTGGTGACAAACTGCCATGTGACATTAGTCGTCCAGTAGTTTGATGGGTTTTACCCCATTTCATCCTTTCAAACACTCAGAAACACCCTTCCCTTATGATTGATGTTACTCAGAACATTTATGCTCTGCACAAAAGGCATTTAATCATTTTGACTTACATGACGGCTTCCAGGTGACGTCCTTCCTCAGACGATGGTAAAACACCAACCTACCAAAGAACAATCATGTGTAAGTCACATGCTTAGGGAAGAACACCTTTATAAATTCAACATGGAGTAATCAGATTAAAGGCTGACATCACTGTAATCAGACATATGCTTGTTATAATAATCATGTTTATACCCCAACATTAGGCAAATCAACAACACTCATGTTTTACTCACCATTGTTCACTCTACAGATTCTCTGAAGAGTTTAGGGAGTCTACAGTGCAGAACAACCAAAGTTCTTCATTCTTCCTCCTCATCTTTGATCAGCCATGAACACCTGAAGGACAAGAGGCCAGACGTAGACTTAACAAAAGGTCATGGGTTCCCGGAGGTCTCAAGCTCATCTGTGAACCAAAGAGCACATTGCTTCAGCATGGCGACCCGTTAGCTAGCGGGCTAACTTCCTCTGGCCGGCTAACACTTGACCGCTCCACGAACAGAGCTCAGGGAGGCACGAGCCCGGAGGAAAGAGATATATAAATATCAAGTGTCTCACATCAGAATCATTAAGTGCAGTCACAGTCATTCAGTACAGGTCTGTAATCATCATCATTGAGAGACACTGAAGGCTCAACTCACTGTAGAGCGGCCATTTCTAGAAGAGTTTGAAAAAGCTTCTTTAGCTTGTGTTACACACTAAATATGACATGCATCATCTCATGAACATGTGGTTCATGTTAAAGAAACGCATGAGATTAAAATAATGAGTTTTAATGGCGGATGGTTAAGGATTGTTTGAAGCTCTGGTCGGTGCTGCAGTGAAGCGGCGAGCTTCAACAAAACTGTAGCTCGTAATTAAGTTGACAAGCAGCTCACTTAGTGACGTAAAGTATTGTCAAAGTAGAAATGTGCTCTATGATAATGTACAAGTTTCAAGATGAATGAGCTCCAAACTAGAGGTAGTCAGGAAGAGTATGGGTGATGACAAAGCCAAGTTCATCATGTCTAGTCCCAGAAACATTACTCTAGGTTCTCATTTACCTGCAGCGGTTGGAGCATCTCTGCAGTTCCCAAAGGTTATGAGTAAATTGGCGGCACCACTCCTGCAACAAGTGACTCAGGTTAGTCAATCCAGGTCCAATAATGTGAGCGACAACATTTTTATTTTTAGTTGGATCAGAGGTAACCAATCAGTCATGAATTATCAGACTGGGGCGGTAATAAATAACTCATCACTTCTAGAGGGAGTACCAGGTAAAAGAATCAGACATGAAATGATCACTACTAATGTGAAAAGTGTATTTGAACTTACAAGTCAAAGTCTTCATACTCAGTTCCAGGTAGACGTTGACTAAGAAAAAAGGAATTTGTTATTAAAGTTCACCTTCCTGTTAGTGCACAGAACAAGTTAGAAGGTGATCAGCTTTTTTTTCTCAGTTATAAACCCAGGTAACAAACAAAACCCTTCAGGGAGCCGGAGATCACTTTACACCTAAAAGAAACTTCAGGGTTCTCGGTGTCTTATCGGGCCAACAGGGACCATGTCTGCTACCTGGGAATGCATAGTCACTGACGTCAAGGGGTTAGTCATCATCTCACACTCTAGTAGTCTTTGTGGTGAGAGTCAAACATACCGTGGACATCTTGCATTCAGAGTGATTGATGCTCGTCAGGCAGCTCCGTCCTAATGGCTGAAGACAAGGAAACGTTTAGGCCACTTTACAGATTTAAGCATCTAAAGATTAATTTAGATTCTTAATTAAAGCGCTCAGGCCAGACATGTTTACATGAGTCACATGTTTAAGTTAAGCTTCCATTCAGACTGTTGGTAACCCCAACGTGTTTCCCCTTATTGCCAAGGTAACACCAGTGGGTTCACCTTTTCAGGTTCTGGCATTGAACCAAGGCGTAAGACGTGTGCGGATGTCATCACGAAGGAAACTTAAAAGTGACAGTTTTAAAGCAGACTGGTGTCGAGGAACAGCGCCGATCACCAAGTAACACGTGAAGGCCTCACTCACCTGGACAAAGACCGTGGTTGATGATGGCAGCATCTTCCAAAGCCAGGCACCTGCAACAGACTACAGTCAGATCTGAGCACCAAAAGACAAAACTATCCTCAGTTGACCTTCACTGAGGTCAGTTATTCGATTTCTCAACATTTAGTTCAGACGAACGAGATTCCAAATATATCTCATCATTTTCAGAAGGTCTGGGAATGAAGGCCATTGGCCTCTGAAGGTGCATTTATATCTTACCTTCAACGAGACCACCATAATCATCATCATGTCAAAGCAGCCAATGAATTATCTGTTAGCAAAGGATTAAATTAATTTACTGCACAAAAACTACATAGACTTTAATGAGTGATCTGGATGAGAGAAAGCAGTTTCTCAGAAGTTCGTGTCGTTTCACATTGGTTCAAAGTGAGCTAAGTTAATCATCATTGAAACTGCATTATGACGACATGTACATGTTAATGTTAGAGGGGGGGCAACGCTTACCATGACTCAGTGAATTTCATCCAAGGCTCTGCAAAAGAAATAAGAACTTTAGTAGAGTCCAACAATAACTATCTATATAATAATCATGTTGAGGTTCAAATGTTTGATCAGTGCTTTGGTGACAAACTGCCATGTGACATTAGTCGTCCAGTAGTTTGATGGGTTTTACCCCATTTCATCCTTTCAAACACTCAGAAACACCCTTCCCTTATGATTGATGTTACTCAGAACATTTATGCTCTGCACAAAAGGCATTTAATCATTTTGACTTACATGATGGCTTCCAGGTGACGTCCTTCCTCAGACGATGGTAAAACACCAACCTACCAAAAAAACATCATGGTGTAAGTCACATGCTTAGGGAAGAACACCTTTATAAATTCAACATGGAGTAATCAGATTAACGGCTGACATCACTGTAATCAGACATATGCTTGTTATAATAATCATGTTTATACCCAACACTAGGCAAATCAACAACGCTCATGTTTTACTCACCATTCAGGGAGAGTCCAGGGAGTCGACAGTGAAGAACAACCAGTCCTTCATTCTTCCTCATCATCATCATCTTTCATCAGCCATGAACACCTGAAGGACAAGGTCAGACGTAGACAAAAAGGGTCATGAGTGCCATGTACTAAAACAGGTGTTGTACAGTGTTGATGAGCTCATATATGCTTCTCAGAATCTGGTAAAGGTGTTTCTTCAAAAGCTGATTCAGTTACAGAATCATCACTGCAGCACTCAAGCAACTGACAGCGCGTGTCAGTGGATACGGAGCTAAAACATTAGAGACTTTAATTACCTGGTATAGAGTTCCCCATATTCTTCTCACACCTGAAGGGGAGAAAAACGACGTGCATGAGTATTAAGACTACTTAACACGTGCACTATACGAATAGTTTCATGCTACTCAGAATGTTAGACGTTTCCACAAAATGTTCAGTAAGAGAGTTCAAATACAACATCACTGTAGCACGAGTCAGTTATATTCATTTAATAAACACCTGAGACTACGTCATGTGACGAAGATAAATTACCTTTGCAGCGAGCGGTTCCTGGAGGTCTCGAGCTCATCTGTGAACCAAAGAGCACATCGCGTCAGCATGGCGACCCGTTAGCTAGCGGGCTAACTTCCTCTGGCCGGCTAACACGTGACCGCTCCACGAGCAGAGCTCAGGGAGGCACGAGCCCGGAGGAAAGAGATATATAAATATCAAGTGTCTCACATCAGAATCATTAAGTGCAGTCACAGTCATTCAGTACAGGTCTGTAATCATCATCATTGAGAGACACTGAAGGCTCAACTCACTGTAGAGCGGCCATTTCTAGAAGAGTTTGAAAAAGCTTCTTTAGCTTGTGTTACACACTAAATATGACATGCATCATCTCATGAACATGTTGTGGTTCATGTTAAAGAAACTCATGAGATTAAAATAATGAGTTTTAATGGCGGATGGTTAAGGATCGGTTGAAGCTCTGGTCGGTGCTGCAGTGAAGCGGCGAGCTTCAACAAAACTGTAGCTCGTAAATGACGGAAAGTATTGTCAAAGTAGAAATATGTTCTATTATAATGTACAAGTTTAAAAAAGAATGAGCGCCAACCTGAAGTGCAGTAAGTCATTCAGTTCAGGTCTGTAATCATCATCATTGGGTTCGTTCGCGATGTGCCAGCAGAATCGATCGGCGCGCAATGCATGCTGGTTAGATTTGTGTCATCTTTTATCCTTATTTGCTCTGACGTCATACACACGTGGTCAACTATAATCTCACGCGAGCCAATGCGCCACAGCAGCTCTCCACCGACTGCGTGGCCCAGTGCATGATGGGATGCGCCTGGCTGTCGCCACACCAGAGAGCTGATTGGCTAATTTGACAACAAACACCACGTGTTGTAGAAAATCCTTATTTTCTGTGTAGTTGTAATACTTAACGCTCGATTGTTTCAGGTTTAATCTAAAGACGTATGCTGTGTGATTATTAATACACCGAGCTTATTTATATAACACATGTCAAAACAAGCAGCAAATAAACGGACTGGACTGATCACACGCAGGCACTTTACAAAAAGGGACAGAGCAGACTATCTGCTGAGGAGACTGAGATCTCTTGAAGTGCAGGGAGCATCAGCCATCTTCTATGGAGTGGTCTGCTGGAGCAGCAGCATCTCGACAGCTGACAGGAAGAGACTGAACAAACTGGTGTCCACTGGATACTGGTGCTGGAGATGGAGGTGGAGACGACATCATCCCTGATGGACAACACCTCCCACCCCATGCAGGACACTCTGCACAGCTCCTTCAGCCACCGGCTGATTCATCCCCATTGTGTGAAGTAAATAGTGTGTGCAAAATAGTTAGATTTATTCTGTCTGTATATAATATTCAGTTACTGTCGACTGTTTTTTACTGTTTATTATTTATGTCTCTTGTGTGCACTTTACCCCTTTTGCTGCTGTAATCCTGTAAATTACCCCACTGCGGGACTAATAAAGGATTATCTTAATTTATCTTATTTTACAGTGTTTCACAGGCAGACATAAAACGAACAAAGGATGCAGCTACAGGCACATTTCCACATAAATATATATTTACAAACACATATGAATAAATCCAAATCAATAGCCTATACAGATCGGAACTAACAGGATGTAACTTTTTCTGTGACTTCCTTTGTATTATTTGAAGGCGGTTGAAAACTGTCCGACTTGACCACAGCTTTTGTCAACGCCCCCGGCTGCTACCCAACAATTATAACTTCATTGTGCACTATGTAATAAGTATTGTTCACCGTAAATGACATTTCTCCTGATTTAAGTACCTGCGACGACCTGTATAAGTGTGTTGATTCTCACCCTCTCACGTTTGTTTAAGTAATCATATTTATTATGTTTTTTTTATGGATATGATTTCAAACAAATTTGATTGATAACGTATTGTAAGAGTAGAGTAACATCTTTTCGGTATGTTTTCTGGACTTGCATGGGTTATGAAAAATAATCACGTTTTGAGAGTCTGCTCACATCCTGATTTTCAACAGACAGTATGTAACTTTTTTTTAGGCTTTATTACAAAACAACATGACAAAAGCAATATTTTTTTTTTTTTTTTAAGTTTCCAACTCACAAAACGAGGTGATGGTGACTTTGTGTGTGGCAAGGTCCATTCCGTAAGACTGCAATCAATTTCCCATCTTTTGGAAATCATGAACTCCCGTCTCAGTAACTGTGAAGGTGAACAGTGACACATCTGGGCAGCTGCATCCCAAACGTTCCACAATGACACAAATCTGATAGGTGTTCTCCAACCCCATCACCCTCTTGACCTCTGCGGCAGTGTAGGCAGGGACAGCCCGGTCACGGTCCCTGGAGCCCATCTGAGGAACTCTCTATTATTATCCTCTGAGAGGGACATCTCTGTTTGAAGCGTGCAATCTGACTGTCGGTGGCTCAGCAGTCCCTTGGGGCCTTTGGACCAGATCATGTCCGATGGTTTGAGTGTCAGAGAGAGGAACATAAATACAGAGAGATTCAAAGTGCACTTTTCTTTTGCGGTGCCATCAGGAGAAGAGAACGAGAGAGCAAACAACAGCAGTTAAGTTAAGGAGAAAGACAATATGGCTTTTCTATGTCTACACATGTAGACATTTCATCTTTGATTTTTTTCAACATTTATATTGAGCGATATCGCACTCAGCTCCGTGTCCACAGTCCAGTTCAGACTGCTCATATTTACATTTTATATTACATCCGACACATTTATTTAGCTGTGGCTCTCATCCCTGAAGGACTCACAACACTGTAACACGTTTTCTCTCTCACATGCTTTGACATCAAATTATCATATATTTCTCATATATCTCTGTAGTCTCTCTTCATGCCACAGCTCCCATTCGAAGGCATTTGACAGTAGCCATTTTGAGGTCCTCCCGGCTTTATTCAGTTTGTTTGGAGGATGCAAAACGCTGCGATCAACATTTCTATCTTTTCATATTGAACTTTCTTCACACTTTGCCAGTGGTGCTGGTGATTTAAACCTGGGGAAGCTGGCCAACTCCTCCTCTAGTCCTTTTATTCCATCCCCTAACCCGTCCCCCAGACCCTCATCCACGTCGTCCCCCTCCCTCAACTTCCTCTCTACCATCTCCCTCTCCCCCGTCCTTCCATCCAGTAAGTCTGCAGCTAAAATTTCAGAGGTGAACTTCAGCCCGCTGCTACTGTTGTTGCAGTTGCCATACAGAGCATTCCCATTTCCATTGCTGGGGTTGCTGTGGATTAGGGTGCCACTGTAGCTGTTACCATGGTGACCACCATTCCCCTGGTTGCTGAGAAGCGATGTAGTCGTGTTTGTGGTCGCCATCCCGTTGCGTTTTTCTGTCAATCTGAATCCATCTGACAGCAGGCTGGCACTGCAGGGAGACTGCGGCGTGGCTGAGGAGCCCAGCAAGTCCTGCCCCTTGTCTGAAGACAGCGAATTATCCGGCAGGTGGTGACCCTGGCGGGCAATGCTGCGCCGGCGTGTGACGAAGTAGAGGAGAAATACACCAAACGCTAAACCCAAGAAGAAGAAAAGGATGTAGATGGCCAGGACGTGACGACCTCCTGCTGTCGCCACGGTTCCTCCAGCAATGGGGCCTTCTAGTGTCAAGTGATAGGCTGCCCTGCGGCAGGGGGTGGGGTCTCGGCTACCTGGTCCCGCCTCCTGGAGCAGAGCAACATGACAGAGAAGAGAGTTGTTTGATTTTGAGTTGAATTATAAGGGAGAAAACTTTTCTAAGATTTCCATCCATGTTTGTTGATAAAACAAATTCCACTACAACACTAGCTGCCACAAAAAACATGAATTATTACTTTATAATTTCAGGAAAAAGTGGGATAGGGTAAATATGGTGAGCTAAACATTTTGCCTGTGTACCTGGCATGTGCATATGTACTTTCCAAGGCTGTCCTCTGTGACAGTCACCTCCAGGTCAGAGTGGTGCTGCCGGGTGTGTCTGTGGGGAGGATGCTCCCAGCTGCAGGACCGGGGAGACAGCTGGACACACGGCAACAGCAGGCGCAGACCCACGGAAACTCGCAGCTCCCTCGTGGACGGGGTGCAACGCCCTGGAGGAGACAACAAGCAGGGAGACGGATGAGAGGGGAATGATAGAGAAAACAGACATAGAGATAATACACAGATAGAGATCATATAGTTATATAACACAGGTTTGAAATCATCACCAATCATAATGCATTGTCTTATAGTATACAAACGAGATGAAACTTACCCTCCGCTATATCACACTTTCTCAAGGCGTTGTCGACAACATCGCCTGGACCAGGCCTGGAAACACACACAAAAAGTGGTTACATTCTTGCACCATATTTTAGTAGCAAAACCACTTTACTTGGTGCCTGATTTTTATAATGTATCTTCAAGTCGATCTACGGATAGTTAGTTAGAAGTATTAGAATATTATTAGATTGGATTATTAATACACAGAGATTGCAAAAATGCTCTTGTTTGTATGTGGTCATGATATTTTTCTCTATTTCTGCTGCTGGATACACTAAAGGATGTTAAGGCTTTAAGGTATAGGGATATGGTATATTTTTTAAGGTTTGATAAAAAAAAATGCACAAAATGATGAATTAACATACTATAAAGTAAATAGGTCAATTTACACACATAACTAAACCCACTACTGGGTTAGAAAATGCTGTCTGCCTTTGGTGCTCATTTTTGGAAGGTTTCCAGCTCTCTGAGATATTCCTGCAGAACTCACTCTGCTGTTGTGGGCCTGCAGGCTTCCTCCTCTGTGCTCCACACACAGCCCAGTCCTCTGGCTCTGGCACACACCGCACAGCTGGGATACAGAGCGCAGCCTTCAGCCTGGACACGAGCCAGAGACAGAGGGCTGCCCACCAGAGCCCGGCCCTGGAAACACAGGGAACCGTTACAGAAGCGCTGAGCCACAAAACAGATATTTCTGGGCGCTGCAGATTAACGTATAAATGTGTATGTGTGTGTGTGCGTGTGTGTGTGTGTGCGTGCGTGTGTGTGTGTGCAAATGCATGTGCAAATACCTGGTGCAGCAATATATTGTTGACAGGCTCTTGTGAGGTGAACAGAGAGAGCTCCTGCAGTAAGGTGGCGTTCTGCCCCACGACTGCCACTTGGTGGAGTTCGCCGCGATCTGCAACACACATGTTTATTTATTTACATTTACAACACTGAATTTAGTTTATTTCACATAAAAATCAAAATGTATTGAAATAACATGAGGACGGTCACACAATGATCTATTAAATCTGCCATGTCCATGAACTTTGACATGTCGGAGTAAAGCAATGCACGATATATGAATTAGTTTCAATACAATATTTATCCGCAATAACTCTAGTTTCCACAGACAGTTTAAGTTTAGTCCTTTCCTCTCCTCATCTCTCCCTCCCTGTCTCCTCACCCGTTCCGAGGTGCAGCACTGCTCCCCTCCGATCCTCTTCGCTGCCCGTCTCCGCCCGAGTTACAGCGAGCTTGGTGTATCGGATTCCCTTCCGGACCAGCAAGGGCGCTGCATTTACACTGTTCTCCATCAGCGGGTGGTCTCTCACAAATGTCAACACCTTGTCGGGAAGTTTGAGGGAGGACTCGAACCCCTCAGCCTTCAAAGCATTATTCAAACACTACAAAACATGCGGGGGAGAATGAAAAAGAACATAGTTCATATTGACATGGTAGAATGTAGTGAATGTAGAATGAATGTTGAATGTGTGAAGTAGACAGTCGTGATGTGGCTGCACAGTTCAGTACCTGGCCAGGCCTTGGTGTGGGGACCGGTTCAGGGTTGATCCAGTTCTCGCAGGTCTTCTTCAGCTCTTTAAAGGGGCCGTCCATCACTTTGCTGATGTCAGACAGACTGAAAACACACACTGCTGACAACTCTTCACGCTCCCTAAGCAGAGGGGAAAAGAAATGTTACCATCAAGCCACGCTATTCAATGTCAAAAGAATAGTTTGGCCTTTTGGTAAATAAGTGTGTTCCCTTTCTGGATGAAAGTGAGACGAGAAGATTTGATACCACTCTCATGCTTGTTCCTCCGCTTACCACTGGGAGGTGAACAGCCCGTAGAAGTGTGTGCTGCTGGGATCGCCCGGTGTGTGCTCCGTGGTGAAAACATCAGTGAGGATGTTGTAGCGCTGGCCGCTCGGTTTGTCCTCACACACCAGCTGGGCCTTGAGGAAGGTTGTCCAGCGTCGCTGCAGAGTCTTCATCCCCCCCACGTCAGACTGGACGGACAAGCCCGACAAGTAAAGTCACATGAGGCGATCGATCAGTCGGTCAATGGATCGACCATTCAGTCAAGACGGTGTGTTACCTTGCAGACTCGTGCCACCCTGGGCACTTTGACTTTGGTGTAGAGGTCGTACTCTTTGGCCACCTCGGTGAAGAAGAAGTAGATTTTGTCATCGTCTCCTGTCGGGTTGCTGTCTGCAGACTGCTCGATGAAGGCGGAGCTCACAAACTCTGGGTCTGAGAAAGAAACACACACACACGCACACACACACAATTTGTTCAACTTTTTTCACTGTGGGAAAGTATGACTTTGATCATTTTAAGTGAAAGTGTCTCTGCGTGTCTGCATACGGGGGTTTAGGGTGTGCATGTGTGTCTCACCACTCAGCCAGTTGATGGATCGCTCAGTTCGGATGCGCTCCTGCTCATCACCCGTTGCCCGGGAGATGTCGAACAGCGTTCCCAGGAAGTTACTGGTGGCTGCTGTGTATAGGGTACCGCCTAGACAAAAGACATGGAAAGAAGTGAGTTAGTACCTTGGATTAGGCCAGTGGTTCTCAAACCTTTTCTGTCACGTCCCACTTCGGAGGAAGAAAAATGTTCATGCCCCACCGCCCCAACAAAATTTGTAACAAAATAGTCCTTGCCAAATTTGTATTGGAATAACAACTTTTTGTGACTCCCAAACAATATAATTGAGAAAATTGAAATCCCTTCCAAGTAAACCAGATTGCTCTATCAGACAAAACCAAATAAAATGTGCAATCACTTTGTTAGAACAATGCAAACATAATAATAATATTTGGCAAAGAAATAGCTTATTGTGGCTGCAAATTAACCGTTTTTTCAGGTGCAACCTGTGAGAGACTAAACAAAACCATTTGGCAATAAAGACTTTTACTGAGTTTAACACTGCATATCTTTTCAAAACAACAATAACGTGCAACCTGTGCAAAACAAAATTAGTGCAGATATCTGTGAGCCATCAAGTTGTATCAGTATTAGTGGCTGCAATGAGCCTGCTTTCCACTACAAATCTTTTTAAAACGGGGTTGCAGACTTGATACGGCCACTCTCAATATTCATGGTTTTTCTGCATTTCCCCCTGTGCCCCACCTGTAATACCACTGCGCCCCACTAGAGGGGTGCGCCCCACAGTTTGAGAACCACTGGATTAGGCTAATATTCTGATCAACCTGGTGGAATAACAAACAAGTCATTCAGTGTTACCGCCCCACCTGCCATAACAGCTGTGTAGTGCTGACTAGGCTCAAAGGGACACTTTCCCTTCCCCGTCTCCATCTTCACCCCTCCATCCATGGCTTTCTCCAGGGTGAAGGAGGAGAGCTCCTGCAGGACGACAGGAAAAGAGATGTTAGAGCCACAATGGCAACACTAAATCGACAAATAAATAAAGCTCACAGCTGCCATGTGTTTTTATTATCTTCTAAATTACTAACAGTGAATCTTGTTTTTCTTGGAATTAGATCTCTACAGGTTTTCTGCTTAAAAATGTCACTATAATCAAATTGTCACTCGCAAGAACACCTTTCTACTGAGGAAATGTGTGTGAGTGGGGTCCAAAAAACAACAACAAGTTTACATGCAAGTACATTCCCTGCGGTGGTAGACCAACAGATTGTGTGCTTTTGTTTGTGTGCCCTTCTTCCTGTCCGTTCAGATGCTCATACTGTAGGCGCAAACACACGCATGTACAGGGGCACAAGCAAACACACAAACACACACACACACCGGCTGCAGCTGTGTGTGTGTGTGCAGTGGTGGATGGATCCCTGGGCAAAGATATGCCCTAGAACGTCTCTCTCTCACACACACACACACACACACACACACACACACACACACACACACACACGCACACACACACACACACACACTAACCAGGAAGGCACACTGGGGGTCGAAGGCGTAGGTGCCACACACGTAGACACGTCCATCGCCCAGAAACTCCAGCAGACGGATGTAATTGTTACAGTCGACCTGCAGGGGGAGACAAACACCCAGAAATCAAGATACAGTCTTTACTTTTGAAATATATGTTATGCTTTAATAAATGTGTTTTTGCCAGTGAACAGGAGTGGTTCCGTATTAGCCACACTGAGCTTAAGCAGAAAGGTTGCAGTGGCTCCTGACAACGGCTCGAGTATCAATCATTCTCAATGGAAATTGGAGACCCCCACTGATGGGAGAGACACTTGAGACCCCCATTGCTACCAGCAGAGACCATCCATACTAACTCACACTGACACAGGGCATGCAAACTGCAACTTAAGACCACTTTTTCATGCAAAAATAATACATTCAAAAATATGCACGTGTGCTCCTTTCTCCGTCTCATAAATACACAACATAAATGATGTATTTGTTGAGCTCCCCTCTCTTCGTACGCGCATATTCAGTCCGCAGCCGTTATGGAAAAACACCCTCATTGTTCCTCCCCAGTTACCATGAAACCATGACGCAGGCAGTTTTTAGTAAGCTTGTGTGTGTGTGTGTGTGTGTGTGTGTGTGTGTGTGTGTGTGTGTGTGTGTGTGTGTGTCTTTGTGTGCCATCTTGGATGAGCTCCAGGCCTGAGTCACCTTCGCCCCCCCGGGGACCTGATCCTCACTGATGCCCAGATCATGTCACCCGAATCAGACCCCCCCCCCCCCCCATCACGCCAACAACCTGTCCCGTGAGACGGAGGGAGAGCCAGGGAGAGAGACAGAGAGCTCAGGCTGCTAACAATGGGATCAGTTTGGGATTAGCTGTTTCATTGGTCCAAAATTGACCTCATTCATGCTAATAAGATTCATTCACAATCTGGCATGAGGTGAATCCCTCTATTCTGCTCAATTCTATTTCACTGTATTCTATGCGAGTGTGCTGAAGATCAGAATTAAACCTCATTATCGTAAGCGCTCTCGTTTCCTCCAAGAGAGTTGTTACTTCACTAGATTTTGCTTTTTTGTGTGTGACAATGAACCATCTATTAGCATATCAATTGACATTACCAACGGCTGCTTTTTCTTTCCTTTTTTTTAAAAGCCGCAGTCATTAATATTGTCCTCATTCTGAATGGATCCAATGGCTATGTGTGAAGTGAAAGTTGCTGCACGTAGTGACGGACTTCTCAGTAGCCTTTCAGCTCCTGCTTTGGCTTTCAGGCCCATGAATTGTCACTGCTACAGAGAATCCTACCGCACACTACCAGTCCAGCACCAGGTAGCAGACCCCCGGTTTTGGCTAGACAATAGCGAAAAGGTGCTAATGCTAATGTTTCTCTGCGTGTGCTGGATATTGACCTGCGTGTCAATCAGTCCAAACCTATTACTCTCATGACACATGTTCACGTGTTGAAAGGCAGCACAAACCTGTGCGTGTAGTCTCCAGTCAACACCAAACAATAATCACTGTTGAGTCAACAGTTGTCGACGCGTGAATTCATTTTGAGCTCAGGAGAGCAGTGCGAGCCTCCCTCCCCGCAAACAACATCAATGCTGTTTTGTTCTGCCTCGTGATGTTTGCATCAGACTCCAGTGAAATACTATTTCATCTCTGACAACACCTCGCGATCTCCTGGGTTTAGAAACTTCCAGCTGGTAGAAGTCGAGCATTGCGTAACCCTCCTAACTTGCCCGCATGTGTCCCTCTGAGTCTGAAGCCTTTGCATGGTTCACACACACACACGCACACGCACACACACACACACACACACACACACACACACACACAGACACACACACATGTCTCTCAGGGTCGACTTCAAGGTAGCTTCTTGTTGAGTCTACTGTCTTGTCTCTCTAATCTAATTTATTGTCTCTCTCTCTCTCTCGGTCTCGTAACAATGCTCCTCATGCTTCTTTCCCATCACTTCCATCTATCTATCCTTCTTCCCCTTCCTGCTTCCTCCCATCTCTCCATCTTCTTAATCACTCTGACATGTAATCTTGTAATCAATGTCTTCTCAGAAAAAAAGAAAACACAACCCTTCTGTTTCCAGCCTTTATCAGTCGTTCACCTACGCACAAAGCTGCGCTGATGGTGATTGCATGAAATGGGTCAAAGCTAATTGCACTTCTTCTGTACATATACAGTGCTTCCATGAGCTTTGTTTATCTCTGGATTTGACCTAATTTTCTGGAAACTGCTGGACCAAAGCCCTTTTCTGGCATTTTCTTTTTAGAATCAGCAGGTCATTACAAGTCTAGATTATGAGGATGAAGCTCTATTTCAGTCTGCCCGTCAAACTGTCAAAACCAAAGAATCAGTAAGACATTACTTGAGAAATATAGTTCCAGTGTACAGTCAGCAGGTTGATGTCCTGTTGTAGACACACCATAATGAGTGTACAGCACGCTCTATTTAATCAGTTTCCATACACAGTTACTGGGCATCTGAGACTTCACACACACCACTGTCTCTTTCTCTCCATGCACACATACACACGCACACACACACACACTCACACGCACACACACACAAACACAAACCACAAACCACAGACACACACACTAAGGATTTGGCATGAGTCCCAGAACTTCCCATCCGATGCCTAACAGCACGGGGTTGCGACACACACACACACACACACACAAACACACACACACACACACACGCACACACACACACACACACACACACACACACCATAGTGGAGCACAAAATATAGGGGCATGAAATCACACATTTCAAATCTCTGAGGCCACTTGAAACCACAAAATTATACTCAAAATAAAAAGGGAATAATACTATACTGGGGTGGGTTTTTGTGTGTGGTCCGAATCCTTCCAGCCCTTTAGCAAATCTTTTTAGCTTTTTAGATCGGCTTTCAATAATTTTGAGTAAAAACGTGTATAAATAATCTAATATTGGTATCAGCACATATTATCTCGGCACCACGAGGCCAAACAGAGTGTTCCTGCAGGAGCTCAACATAAATTCAACATAAGAAGGCGTGTGAGGGGACACACACACACACACACACACACACACACACAAGCACGCACACACACACACACACACACACACAGCTCTCACCTCCGTCTTTCCCTTCGCCACACAAGACTTCCTCTTCTCCTCTGGCACATCCCAAACAATCTGAGAGGATTGAAGACATAGAAGATCAACACTGTAGACTGTGACAAATACAATGACCACTCACTCAACACGCACACACACTTACCACTTTGGGTTTTTGGTTCAGCTTGTTGGTGTCCACCGCCAGTATGGCATCCCGGGCACCCAGGAACAGCGTGCCGGTTGAGCGGTCCAGTAGGAAGGTGCTGAAGTTGGCCACGCCCTGGAACTTCTCCCGAACAAGAATTGTGTCTGAGGACAAAAAGAGAAGAGACGTTCAACATACAGGGGAAGTTTGGTGCTGCGGGGAATCTGGAATAACTATGATTAGCCTCCTGAAGTCATGTTCATGTTAGAATACATGACAGGATGAGATGAATCCAACACTATTTTCCCAGAAAGAGGTTTAAAGAGATGAAGAGATGAGGGATGGAGGGGATGAGAGATGAGAGTAACCCTTGTTTCACCCTGCCCTCTTACACAATCAGAGCGACAGATTAACCCCTTTAAACCCTCTCAGTCTAAGTCTTTTTCTCTCTGTTCGGTGTCGTTTTCCCTTTTTTCCTCTCCGAACAGTCACAAACACAACAAACATCAACTTCTAAACGTTCGTCCAGGTTTCTAGCTATCTGCCTCTATATTAATGTTTCCTAATATTGATTCACATCCACTGCTGTGGAGAAATACCCCAAACTGAATTATGCATAATCATGATATATAATAAAAAATGATTTTACATAATATATGATATGTAATCTCTGTTTGTCTTTTTAATCAAAAAAATAAATTGTATTGTCTTCCCGCTCTTGATTGCTCTCGGTCCCACTCTCTCCTGCTCACTCATCCACTACAGGACCCAGTATCCAGTATCCAGTATCTGTGTGTGTGTGTGTGTGTGTGTGTGTGTGTGTGTGTGTGTGTGTGTGTGCGTGTGTGTGTGTATGCGTGGCACAGCTGCTTTGAGGAAAAAGCACAGCTTTAGAGTTGTTCTTTAGAGTTTTGTGTACACAAGCTACATCTCTCTGTGTGTGTTTGTGTGTGTGTGTGTGTGTGTGTGTGTGTGTGTGTGTGTGTGTGTGTGTGTGTGAAAGATTTAGCAGTTTTTTTAAAAGTCCTACAACCCTGATCTCTGTTGACCTTCATGAAAAAGGCCAGAAATGTTCAGAGAGAGAACAGAAAATTCTCAGAGCGGAACCAGTGGTTGGTTTCTGAGTCATACTACATCCCGATCAAACACAGACACACACACACACACAGATACACACACACACACACACACACACACACACACACTCACCTCAGCACGTACGACAAAGAAAGGAGCTCATTGCACCATAGATCAAGTCATCAGGGGAAAGATTAAAGATGAATGCTAATCAACGAAGCCTGTAATTTTTTGAAGCTGAAAACAATATACTACACATTACTCATTTCACATTACTCACTGTATTTGCACAATCAAAAACTTAATGGAACATGACTGATGACGATAACAAAGCCCACACCCCCAAACACAAACAGACTCACAACTGAGATACTGTGTTAATATTGTGCAGGATATGATATTGGAGGGAATGAGCATTTCATTTAAATTGACATTTAGACATTTGGTCTTTAACAAATAGTGCGCCTCCTGTGATTTGAAAATTGGCCATATTGGAATTTCGATAACATTCCGATTAATTGTGCAGCCTCACTTTCATCGAGACGCGATGTGTTGTTGCTCGTGAACTTTTTAAGGTGTTTTCATCTTCATCCTTTCTCACAACACTTTAACACACACACACACACACATACACACAAACATACACTCCTCTACTTAATGTGCAGGCGTCAAATAGACTCATAAGCCCACAAACGGTAGACAGGAGAACAAACAGCATTCCTCGCTTTTCTCACCTGATAATATGGGAACTGGGTTGAAAGGGAGATGAAAGGAGAGAACAAACACAAGCGTGCTCACGCCTTGTATTATTCTGCAGGTCGAGGGGAGGAGGTGACAATGAGGAGCGTACAACAAAACCGAAAGGAGCAGGAGTTGTCAGTTCAAATGATAATTGCTAACGGGAAGACAATAAGTACTATTAGAACTTACATTTCCCAAATCACACAAAGGAGAATAGAGTTTGAGGGGAAAATCCTTTGAGTTCCATCCACCATAACAGTTTTAATCTTTTAGGTGACAGCTGCCAAATCGTGGGATAGGGGGGGTTATGTTGCTCAAAGTACCATGTCAGAATATTCGGATTGACGGCACTCGCCGTTGACATGGTTTTCCACTTAGAGCCGGTCTGTGTCATTCTGTGAAGTGAAAAAAAAGACATCTGCCCGTAACTGAATCACAGACATTTCCTCTCCCGCTGCTCTCCGTCCAGTCGGTCTGTGTCTGTTTCCCGTAACGTTCCACATCAATGTCATTTCTCATTCACTGAGGAGCCATCTGTTTGGCTAAAAGCCTCCAGGCAGTGAAATAAATAGCAAGCCGCACACTCTGATTTGCGCGCTGTGGGCCTGCACTTCCTGAAAATCGGCCAATGACAAGGAGGGATATTCGGTCTGTTGAAGCAGACGAATACGAGACACAATTGTTGAACTGTGACTCAAATACGACAAAAGCAGCTGATGATCATGTCTTAAGATGTTCCGTGTTCCCCTTGATTAAAAGTGTTTGTTGTGGCCTTCCACTTTTACACGCACAGCCAATGAAATAAACACGCCCCTCCTCAAACTGTCAATCAAAGATGACGTCAAATGAAATGACCTCCGAGTCTCATTCTGTCTTCTTTTCACACCTCTGTCTCTTTTGTCACATCTCTTCCTCTGCTCCGCCATCCATCCATCCATCCATCACCCTGCAGCCTCACATCGCATCTTCATACTCACTTTACTGCCTGTCTTTCTGCTGGTCCGACACACACACACACACACACACAGAAAAGTAGACATGAGTGTTAGTGACACAGGCCAATGGCAAGGTCTGGAGAGATGTCCTTGTACACTGGTCCTCGCCGGCTGTGTAGGAAATGACGACAGACACACACACACACACCACACACGCGCGTGCACACAGTGCCATCACCTGCTGTGCACCCTAATGTAGAAAGATGATTCCTAGAGCTACACCATCTGCCCTTCTCACACACACACAGACACACACACAACTCTAACATCCAGACACACACTCAAAGAAAAAACAAATGAGACCTGATGCATGCCGCGTAAAGAAATATGATATATAATGAAATGTCTCGTTATCAGCCTCCTGTTTTTGTCTTTTACCATCATTGTGACATACTTAGCGGTTTGTTAGTAGCTCTTTATGAATAAATATGATTTGACATGTGTCACAAGGGAAGCTCTGCATGTTGGGTAAACGCCTCCTTGACAGCAGGGGCCCGCAGCTCGCCACGTATCAAATATCACCTCCTGCCTGGGTGTCTCCAGAACCATTCATGTGCAACGAGTGTACGTGGAGGTGTGCATGTGTGGCGGTCACAGGGCAGGCATTCGAGTGGATTATCTATTAAATCTACGCACTGTGTGTAGAATAAAATTAATATAATGGTACCTGTGCACACTGAATTAACAAAGGCTGAGAACGGCCTTCTAATGAATTAACTTGAGAAAACTTGAAAAGCTTCATCAGAGTCTATCGGGGATGTTCCACTGATAACAGCTGAAAAAGATGTTCATGAGCGCACTGAACCAAAATACCAAAGCGCAAAAGTTATGGGCCGGAAAACCAAAACAATGAGCTGAAGGAGGCTAAAACGCGTACAGTTGAGGGGAACTGCAGGAACTGTAGCTTTAACTCAAAGAACAAGCATCCAATACAGAATGTAATCCCTGGATTAATACGCGTAGCAAACCCCCCCTAGAGCATTGGTTATTAATTTATGAATTGTTATTATTATTTTTCACAATGCAGGATTCACCAGAAAATGTGGAACTGCGCTTTAAAAATGATCCCGGTGGTGTGTCTAGAAAACCTGGTGACCTTATACATGCTGGAAAAAGAAAAGAAAAATCTCACCCAGGGTATAATTTTAAAAAGCGACTGGTGTGAGTATAAATGAATAAGTAGTCCTAAAATACAAAATCCTCTCCCCTGCTATGAATCATTCATTCATTATACATTAAACATGACTGAGAGGCAGCCAGAGAGAGAGACCAACAGAGTCTGTGCGTGAGTGCGTGAGTGTGTGCGTCCGTGCGTGTGTGTGTGTGTGTGTGTGGCATGTCCATTAAGGGTTTAATACACTCTTGCTCTGGGGGGACCAGTCTCTGGCTGCAGGGCATTGTGGGATGGGACCAACCAGGAAGTGATAAATTATACACCTCCCTCCTCCATGTGTCAATCAAAACTGACGGGTTGGAGAGAAGAGATGCAGAGAGGCACACACACATGTTCCTGCCCCCACAGTCATTTGATACACACACACACACACACACACTCTCTCTCAGCCCCTATGGTGAGACAGGACACAGCTGCATGATCAACACAGCCCCACACTCTGAAGAAACACATTCATAGCTGTCTTTGCTATCATCCACTCAGCCGGCTGCTGTTTCCTGTAGACACACAGACGTATATGTGCTCCACAGGTTCAAGCATTTGGCTGGTGTGTTACCCTCCTGTCATTTGTTTGCAGGTGTAAAGCTTAACTGTGGTGTTTAAAATAGAACATAAATGAACATTTAAATTCAATTATTTGACGTTGTTTGTCACACATCATATGAATTACACCACTATTCATACGCATAACATGGCTGAGCATCAACGAGATTCTCAGTGTGTGTGTAATGTTTGGTTAACCCCTTTTTATTGTTTGTAAGTGGTTCATTGTCTTTGATTTGATTGATGACAGAAGTAAGCTGTTCAGGCATATCCTGTCTCAAGAGACATTTCTAGTGTGTTAAAGTAAGAGGGAGAGGGAGGCATAATGTGAATTTAAATGACAAGAATAACTAGAAGGGCACTCAGAGAGCGCAGACCTCTGTCAAGGCCAAGCCGCTCAAAATGTTAATAGGTTCTTCCATGGCCCCGTGCTACATCCGTCCACAAAGTTTGATGAAAAACGGGCCAGTAGTTTTTCCGTAATCCTGCGGACAAACGGACAAACAAACCTGGGCGGATGAACAGAACAGCGCGGCCTGCATCTGCTATTTAAATATCATCTTCCTCGAGATGAAAACATCACACTGTCTCATTTGTGTGACAGAGATCAAGCGAAAAGAGAGAGACAAGCCTCCTCTTGTCGTGGTCACGGTCACTTTCAGCCTCATGTCAGTCAATAAACGGGCCTCACAAAAGCCTGAAAGCATCAAAGCCTCACTACGATCTACGGCTGGACTGGACCTCCTTTAGCTCCTGTTAGCATTTTTACATGAATTTTACAATGTCACCGCTAAATTGTAATGTAATGAACCTAATACATCACAGCATTCAAAAAGCCTTCCATAAAGAACAACAGGGTCACTCTGAACTCACTGCTGAGTGCACATACACATTATGGAGTCTTGTATCAAGGTCCTTCTGACAACGTATTGTTCATTCAGTGAGCTTTATTAGAGCCACAGTAAAGGAGTGCTGTGAGCCAGCGTGTCTGCAAAGTTCATCAAGTCAAATGTAATAGTCTGTAAAAACCCTGAAATGAATGTCTAAATGACCAAAACAGGTTGCCCAATCACAGTAGAGTGTCAGTGCGTGCGTGACTGAGCTGAGTTATCTCTATGGATACTGAGAAACAACACAATTTCAAGGGGGAAAGGGAAAAGGGGACTTAAGAGTTGTGGAAAAACTGAAGGTAGCTTAAGTTATTAGTTAAGATGTGTGGAGATGCTGGTATGAACTAGTGGAAAGGTTTCAATGTAAAAGCTCATGGCATTGCCAACAGTTTAGATACACAGTAGAGCATCACTTTATAATAAGACACTGTATAAAGTGTTTATAATGAGTGACTTGTGGATGTGTTAATTGTTTGCGTCATAGATCTAGTGGAGGCAATTAACAAGAACAAATGTTTGGTTGCCATATTGTGAAAAATTTTCTTAGCAGGTGCTTATTAGGTGTGTGTATTGGCAGAAATCTAGCGAAACGATAAGTATGGATACATTACAATATATTGCGATATATATTGCGATATTGTAAGTAAGGGGAAATATTGAGTTAATTAAAATCTTACTTCTGGAAAACTGTCCTGATGAGGTCAAATTCCAGCTGCCTTCATTCTCTATGGCTGAAGATATTTAGCCTTCGGGGTTTAAACACAAAATATTGCGATACTCGAGTGTACGAATAATTTAATCATTAATCAATTTATTAATAATAAAGCCATTAGTTACAACTCATAAGCCCTTTAGTTAAATACAAAGTGACTTATTATAAAGTGGTACCCACTCTGTAAAGCATATCCGGCCTTCCTGCTCTCCACTCAGAAGTGAAGACATCAAAAACACCAAATGACCCTGACTCACAGCGCTGGCCTCTCCTTTGTGGTTCTGCTTGACTGGGAGCAGCAATACACACACACACACACACACACACACACACACACACACACACACACACACACACACACTCACACACACACAAACGTCCTGAGGGAGGCGGAGGCTTACCCAGCATGAAGAACACAGGTTGAGAGAGACTGGAGAAGATGTAGGAGGAAACACAAGATACAAGGACAGTAAAGATGAAGGGGAGGGGTGGGGGGGAGGTCCAAGGTCCAAGGTCCAAGGTTGCAGTGGCTGATTGCCCAATTTATGGCTCTGTGCTCCACTACTCTTCTTTGTCTTCTGTGTATTTGTATTACACCTGTGTGTTTATATTTGGATGACTATAGATTAATAAAACTCTGATAATAATGATGATACTGAAAAACAAATTCCTTTTTGTGAATCCACATTGCTATACTTCCTATTCTCTCACCCAATCTTCCCAGTTCCCAGCCTCCCACTACCTCTTCCCAGTCTCTCTCTCTCCCCCTCTCTCTCTCTCTGGCTCATGGTGATAAGCAGTAGCACTACTAATCAGGCTTGCCCTAAATTCGCCCATGCCCTGCAGGATTAGCATGTGTGTGTGTGTGTGTGTGTGTGTGTTGGTTTAGAAGCTCATGCCTGAAGCATTCACCAGCCCTCACACATGAAGTGTGTGTGTATAAAGCCTTAGTGTGTATGTGAGAGGGAGTTTCTGTATGAATGAGTCACTGAATCAACCCAATCCAGTTATTTTTATCTTACTGTAAGTAAGACTGTACTGCTAGATATGATAAAGTCATCCTGTTGCATGATATAAATATCTCAGCAGAATATCCTCTGCAATCGTGAATCTTTTAATATAAAGTGATATCAGGAATTTTAAAAGGGAGTGAGAGGAGCAGCTCCACAGTGTTGACCTCGAAATCTACTAGAATTCAGAAAATGTGTTTTGAACTAAACAAAACTACCAGTAACTCGGTCATGGAAACCTTTTTTAATATTTAATAACATATTTCCCATAAATGCGAACCTGCGTACCTGTGTTTAGGTTCTGATCGGTGGATTCAGACTAAACAGTGAGACAACCTGTGTCTCTTTAAAGCCAAACAGAGCTGGATCAGCCATAACATTCTGGACCTTTAATAATATCTACTTGCTAACCCACATCACAAACTGTGGCCTTTGTCGGGATGTTTATTTAACACTTTTTTTCCTCCCTTTATTTATCTTGTGACATCGCTGCTTCATCTCACCTAACGCTTCTGTTTTTCTCCTCTGCTCTGGTGATGACATTGTGTCCAAGTGGTTAGTAATCATGTTATTTAGCTGGCCGCATCCACTGTGCTGAAGTGCAAGACACTGTATCCCCATCAGCTCAAGAGCTGCTGTTCTGTAACAGAGCCTGACCTTTGACCTCCCGGCGGGGAGGGTTTACAGAAAAGACAGGGATCAGCCATGAAGGTAGTGCTCAAAGTGTTTGGGTGGAAGATTGTTTCCGTTCTGATTGAATGACCACACCGTTTTTTTTATTGTAATATATTGTAATATTGTTGCTGCAGATATTTTCCCTTGGGTGCAGTGGTAACAACAGGAGACTGAGCGAAAAAAGGGATAGAAACTGAGAGTTAAACGGGCGGAAACAGCGTGAGAGAGAGAGAGGGGGGGGTATCTGGGCAAAGACCAAATGCCGTGAGATAAACCCACTTGTGCCAACACCACAGGGACCATTAAGCGCACACACAGACATGCATCCACGCACACACACAGATGTTTTTCACCTAATGTGTTTGGCTGGTGGCAGCTCGAATTTGTGGGTGGTGCATGAAGGCCCACAGACTCACACAAACAAACAATGATACAGGCCAGTGTATTGCTGGTGGTGCATGCATGTGGATCTGCGTATGCACCACACAGTATAAAGTGGACTACATCCGCCTGTGTAACTGGGAAATCTGATGCAACAGCTTCCATTTGTTCTGCAGGTTCTTTTCGCCTTAAAACTTAACTGCATGTCTTCATCGCCTGCACACACAACCACATCGAGAGACCTCACACATTTCTCATTATAGCAGCATGAAACCACACAGTTCTAGCTAACATCTGCACGCGATGGAACACTCACTCACACACACACCCACACACACACACGCACACACACGCACACACACGCACACACACACACACGTAAAGCACAGATACCACATGCTGAAGCAACAGCTGCTGCGTGTCAGTGATGACCCCTGGGGTCGTGAACAAAAGGTCAGAGTTGACACACTGGACGATGTGGAAGATCAATAGGACCTCCATCCATATGCACACACCAACATGCACATAGTTCATCTTTTCTTTATTTCAAAAAGGAGTTGCAAAATACTATTGAGGCTCGAGACAGCTTCACATTTTTAATATGGCCACTCTAATGCTGAACAAATCACCAACATGGCAACATCTTCAGTCTTGGGGTCATGCTCTCTAAATGCCGGTAAATTCTCTGGAAACACATAGATTGAGAGTGAATGGGAACTCGGAGAACAGGTTTTGAGCCCCGAGCTAGCAGTGCGTCCATTTGTGGAGCAGATGTAATTGAGGCTAATAGGGAAGAGAGGCAAAGCTAATCAATAATAGATATATCAATTAGCAGCCTGCTGACCTGGATTGCTGAGAGGAGAGTGGAGGGATTTGGGACACAGATTTTTTGTTGACAATGCATTAGTTTAACAGCTTCAGGAATTCTTGAAACACAATAAATACTCGTCATCATCTCCCCTTCTCCGTTTCTGACCTCTCTTTCCACGTTTCTCATCCACCTCTCCACTCTCTACTTCCATCCTCCTCCAAGATGTCACCGTCATTAACAATGGTTTTCGGTCTCGGACCGAAGCAAAGAAGCGGAGAGGGAGGTGTCGAGGTGTCGAGAGCGAGAGGGAAGAGCTGTTTCAACATGAATGTTCATGACTGATGACAGAAGCTAATGATGACTAAGTGTGTGACGGCTGAGTTTCGCACGTTAACGTACTCGGGAGAGGAATGGAACGATTTAAATGAAGAAAAATAAAAGAATCCAGGGCCACACAGCAGTCCTGCACATGTCTCATTAACATTAGTAGAAAACCATAGAGGTCTACATCTGGTAAAAAATAAATATCTTCACACACCCAGCTGGAGAGGCCACCGAAACCACCACAGTAACACACACTCCCAAACCAGGTGACCCCACATCCTAGACACCACAAGCCAACCCCCTAATCACACAAACACACTGCAGTACCTCCTCATGAGCGTCTGCCTCCATGGATCACATTAGTTTCCCATCGTGTCCATCACATGACATCTTGGCAACCTGGCTGCTATTCATTGAGAATGTAACGACCAAATAATATCCTGCGGCCTGTATTTAATATGATATCCTTTTAATGAGGTACCGGTAAGCACATGGCTATTAGAAATGACAGAACAGTCTGATTTAAACAGAACAGCACGTTGTTTACTACGAAGGGACATCCTATATGAAGCTACTCACAACAAGGTCTGTGGATTAGCTTGAGTAACCGTGTCATGGTTTCTTAAGAGAGACATTGCTGCAAAGCTTTTTCACACAAAAACAATCCAGATTCATGAACACTTACTTCAGGTAAGAGGAAGAACATGTGTTTTTGGGGTGAACTGGGAATGGGAAGAGAGAGCTGGCTACCTTGAGTTTGTACGTGTGAACAGATGGTTGCTCTCCTACGTACTGCCCGCACAGCTTCCTGCATTGGTACTGCATGTCATCACTGGACGTAAATCGTGAGGTACTGAGCCATAAAAATCAAGTAAAAAGGCCTCTTTAAAAGTTGTGTTTAAAGCGACACTGCTCCGTGCTTCCTCAAAAACACCCTTTGTATCCACGATGAGTCTGGGTCTATTCCTGACGATGAACAAAGTAGCCTGTGTGTTGAACTGAGTGTGTCTACTGACAGAGACCAGAGATCAAAGCACCTACACTGGCTACTGACTAACGGCGAGGGAATGAGTGCGTGTTTCTGAGGGGAGCTGTGTGTACGCCAAAAAGCTTAAAGCCGCCATTACTGCCAATTGAATAACCCACAAAAGTCTATTAACACCCTATTATAAAGTAATAAAAGTCCATCTTTCTCTCATTTCCTCTCTCTTGCTCACTCCCTGGACTTGCTCCAGGTACAGTAGCTGGTGCTCTTCATAGACCCAGTGGGCTCTGCTGGAACTCTGTGTCCCAGAATGGCTCACCCTGAGTGGGGAGGGATGCTCTCATCGCCTCCCTCGTCCCCCTGGTTCTGCGCTACTCTCTTTTTCAGTTTCCTTCAGTGTAAAGAACAACTGGCGCATTGTCGCCGAGACACAAGTGGCCCTAAACGCTCTCCTGTGTCTGTCTGTATGTCTCTCGGTCTCACGTTACCAAAATGACCGCCTCTTCCTGCACTGCGGAGTCCAAACTAAAAGCTCACTAGTGCGTGCCGGAGCTAAATCCAGACAAACACACACCCCACCATGGGGCTGTCAGTGTATTTATATTGGTGGTTCCACTTGAGTAGTTCTCACCAGACACTGACACAAACATGGCACCTTCTTTGACCTGTGACCCCTTTCTCCGTGCGGTCTGATCCTCTCACACACTTTTAGCAACACTCTGGAATCAGTATCGTGTGCGTGTGTGTGTATGTGTGTGTGTGTGGTGTTAGAGGGTGGACCATGACCTTGCAGTTGCAAAGAAACTAGGCTCGCCAAACAACAGAATGAAAACATGGAGAGTTTCCAAAACAGAGAGGCAGAGAGACAGAATGAGAGAAAGAGAGAGAGAGAGATGCTTCCTTCTGGAAATACTAAATCCAGCGCTTCCTCTCCTGTTTCCTCCTCCTATTGGCTGCCATCCTTCTTTCCCTCCATACTTGGCTGCCACTATTGAGGTCAGCTGGATCCTAGTTTGTTTTGATGCTCCTTCAAAGTGCATTCGTTAGCTGTTCACTACCTCACTCACACAAGACGCATGTTACTGCCAGGTGGAAACAGGGCCTCTGTCTCCGAGTGTGGAGTGCAGATTTAGAAGCTATTTAGCATAGCACCGAATCACACAAGAGGGACTCCACAGGAGGGGGGAGAAAAGGAGAGGGAGAGAGAGAGAGAGAGAGAGAGAGGGGGAAAGACGCACAGGGGAATGTGAATAAATAACGGGAGCATGAAGGGAGGGAGACAGAGCGAGAGAGATGGAGAGACGAAGAGACGAAGAGAGAGAATGGAGAGCTCAGGTGGTGAAGAGCGAACACGGAAAAGCCATCTGCACCTCCGCCTGAAAAAGTCGTGTGATTGTGCCAAAATTGTCTTAGTCTTTTTAGTGCTAATAAGAGCAACTGACAGCATATAGCAATCCAAAAGGAACAATACTATAATTAACACCATGTATTGTTGAGTAGTTATTTTGGGCACTCTATTATGCTGTGTGTGTTGTGTTTGTATGACCACCTCTAGCAACAGGAGGAAAAGACCCAACGGATGCGTGTGCAGATTCTTCATCCACGGTTCATTCTGTCCCGAGCGTGTAGCTGCAGGTACGGTAGCTAACGCTAACTAGCCAGCTAGCTGTCAGGCTGATGTTAACCTGGATTGTAAAATATGCATCACATGACAGCCTTACAGGTTGTGCTGCTCTTGTATTGTTCTGGCTTAACTCTTGTATAATTCAAACTGAAGTATGATGTTCCAATCGTGTTTTAGTCTTCTCGCATTTGAAAGAAAATTACTAGTTAATATGTTCAACGCTTCTTTTATAGCTAAATAAAGCCTTTTGTATTTTATATGTACATGTTACACACAATGAACTATCAATGTGTGCTACCATTATTCTGCGTGTTTGTATTGATCAAGGTGAAAACCTGTTTGAAACTAATAAAAAGATTTTGTATAATAGAAATCTTTCTCTGTCTCTATGAATGGAGCAATATGGCAAGAAGTCACTGACCTGAAAGAGCGAGAGAGAGAGAGAGACGGAGGGACGGAAAGTGCAAGGTGGACATATATAGCTGTGCATTTTCTGAGCCCACTTTTACAGGAATGGCTGCGGTGGTTCAGTGCATGTGTCTGAGGTGATATATAGCAGTAAAGGTCAATAGGTTAAGTGCTCGGCTCTTGTGAAATGGCCGCTGAGGTCCTCTGCAGAGCCGATAGCTTTATTTGTCCTGCAGGCAACTCTCAGGATCAAGAGACCAAACCGAAAGAGCAGATGGAGAACTGTGCATCTCTGGTTCGTCTTTTTTACGTCTTATTTATCTGCGAGTTGATTTAAAACAGTCAAATCTGTGGACCAGGGTGCAGATGAGGAAATAGTTACCTATTATCAATAACCACCACACTGATGATGGATGTTACAAGTGACCGACGTGATGCAGATTGTTTGGAGGTGAATCGAAGCAGTTATTGCCGTGTATAGGATAATAATAATAATAATCCATTTAATTTATAAAGTGCTTTTCTAGATACTCAAAGACACTTTACATTATACACCGTAGACACAGCTACGGGGAACAATGCAGGGTTAAGTGTCTTGCTCAAGGACACATCGACTAGGGCGGGGATTGAACTGCCAACCTCTTGATTGAAAGACGGGCATGCTAACCACTGACCCATAGTCGCCCCAAGGATATATTATTTCCGTGCGGAAAAGAAGGTTGGATGAAAACATTGCATTTACAAAATGTCGACCTAAATTCGTGAAACGCAGCCTTTATTTTGGTTGGACATATCTTCTCTTTTGAAATGTAATTTTTGGTGGATTTTCATGAGCCCTTATTATTATTGTTATTTCATTTCGTCACGTAATCCCTCAGTAGTTAGAAAAACATAAATTAAAAACTCCTCAGCCGGGTGGCTTTTTGAGATTTAAGATATCCAAGAGAGAGAGTAAGAAAGGTACTTTCATGTCTGACAGGTAAACAAATATCCCATGAGGATTAGTGTGTATTTGTCGCTGCGTGTATGCACAAACAAGTTATGAATCACCGAAGCTAAATCCTTGTCAACCTCGGGCCTCAGGAATTGTTGGTTGAATGACCTAAGAGCCACACCTCTTACGCACAAACAGTCATGCACGAATACAATATTTATTAAAAAGAGATCAAGGTTTGTGTGTTTGTGATGAACGCCCTCAATGTGTCTGTCACATACAGCAGGTTTTATTTATTCATTGTCTGCCACGGTCAAAGGCTCCTGCATCTGTGCTATACAATTACAGACTTCAGGGGGGGGGATCATTTACTTTTTATCAAAGGTTTAAGCTGAAGGGAAATTAAATCCTCAACTAGTTTGATAATAAAATAATCGTTGACACTTTTCTTTTTAAAAGAAAGAATGGTGTCAGGATAATCCCCATCATTAGATATCGTGCTGTCAATCAAATGCTGCTCAGCTTCTGAAGAAGGTAACCTTAGACAGGCGAGAAAGCAATTTATTCTTACATAACACACACACACACACACACACACACACAGACACAGGCACACAAACACGGACAGTTTATACTAAATAAATGATATGTATTATTTCCACATGGCTGAAGCTCCTGTGCTGAGTCACTGCACCGTCAGATCTCTAACAAACGGGTAAACACACACATACACACACACACACACACACACACACACACACACACACACACACACACACAAACCATTAAGTTCCACTGAAACATGAATCATGGCATTTGTTTCCATGAACTCAAGTCTCCGGTATTAAAGGCAGTTAAAACATTTAAACACAGAGGGGGGAGTAAGGGAGTTAAAGGGTGAGGCAGAAGTCGAGGTGATATGAAACATTTAGAGCGAGGCAGGATGAGGGGTGAGACGAGGTTCAGCCAGCTAGCAGCTCCGTAAACCTCAGAAGATGATGAGTGGCCGCTGGTCAACCTTTTCTTTTTAATCAATTTCAAATATACTTATAAAATGTTGTCACACCATGTTCCTACACTCACAGATAACTGGACACCGATGGTGGATTGAGTTACATTGACTGCTTTTGTGCTGTGAGGAGTCAGTTAGTTACTGATTGGCGTCCCCGGCCGGGGAAAAGCCACCTCTGACACGGAGGTAAAGTTTGAGCCGGGATTCGTCATTTTTCGGTTCGAAACACTTGTCAATCATCTTGATTAGATGTCAACCTGAAATTGCCTCCAGCCTGGAAAAGGGAAGCAGGATTCCTGAAGCCACAGCTGGATGAGGAAGAGGAAGAGGACAGTACGTGATGTTGATGTGTGTGTACCACAAGCTGAGGTTAGATGTTGCTGCTTGAAATTACTTTCTGCATTGCCTCTCTTGACTCAAGTCAACACATTGCTTCTCTTCTTTTTTTTGCGGAATCTTTTCTTTATTTAAACGACATTTTAGGAAATTATTCCACTATTTGTTGACCTTTTGGAAAAATCCAGATTCACCACAATCAACAGATAAATCTATTGTAAAATCACAATTCAAGCCCTCTCTTGTGTAGATTATCTTTCTTACTATTCATAATGAAACCATACATCCTTTTATAAAAACTAAAGGGTGAAACATCTCCAGTGGTCATTTGCATCTATTCTGAATAAAACAGAAGGAAGCAGCTTAAAGTCGTCTGTATTCCAGTTAAAAGGGAACTGAAACGCAAAGTCATACATGTTCAAAATGCAAAGGCATTTTATAGTACAGTAATTCCATGAATCAATAGTTAAACATTATATCTCTCTCCCTGAGGTGATGAATGCAGGACCAGAAATCAATACTCTCCAGTACTTCTCTCATCCCACATGTGGCTGAACATGGGGTTCTTCATTTACTGCCCGTGTGCGCTGCACATGCTTTGTGTGTTGAATACATGTTTGTAGGTTCAAGACAAGATTTTGACATGGACCGAGCTGGGAAATACCACCAACGCTTAGCTGTTTGTCCCTAACGCCCTTCATGACATGTCTGCTTTACCCTTCTCAGCCACGGGAGACATTAATGTGACACACACACACACACAGTAGACTAAATGCAGCCTATATTTGCCTGCAGGGACAAGATAATGTAGGTTTGACATTTAGAATCGGTTGTGGAGAGGAAGTGAGGAAGATTGAGGCAAACAGCTTCACATAAACTGCACTCACACACGTACGCAGTGTGAGAGCGATGGTGGGTTTCACCTCCCTTAAGACTGCATTACCCATAAGCTGTTTCCCTCCCCCACACTCACAACCTGAAAGCTGTATGCTCAAATCGTTTTTTTTTTTTTTTTTTTAAAAGGTGGCATTTTAAAGTATTGTTTATTAAAGAGAGAAATACTCTTTTTTTGCCTCTGCTGCTGTCAGTGTTTCTCTCTTAAATGTTTCATTGACTCGCATTTGAATTCTACGACTGAAAGGAAGAAATGACTGCTGATGCAATTTGAGTGATATAAATGTTATCCTGACAACATGTTCCATCTGCAACGGAGGTCATTTGAGAATGTATAAGAAAATGCAGGTTTCCCCAGCACACGTATCAGGGCTGCAAATTGTTTAAGAATAACCTCTTCAACGCATTAGTATGCGATGTCGAACAAGCTACCCCCCACTAGAAATGTGCTTGGATAAAATCTCGTCTAAAATAAAGAAAACATATGATTTTAAAAAAGAAACCAGAAAAACATTTGCTACTTGGCAGATTTTGACACATTACGTTCAAGTAGAACGTGCAGTAATAAATCCCAAAATGCTCACTATAATAATGTAATGCTATAGACACCATACCTTTTTGGTGACAGGCTAAATAACTACTGTATGTTGGAGACAACACAGGCTATCTGTCATGCAGATGTTTGCTCATTGTATATTCATCACGCAGATGTGTCCACACACTAACAAGCTCAGTTACAGTGGGTAAACAGTACATGTTGCTTACTGGGCACAGCAGCCTTCGATTAATGTTAATAGAATCCTGACACAGCAACACACACACACACACACAAGAATAAACACTTACACACACTAATCATGTCAGACGGGTTGCCTCAATACATTTATCTCTCTCTATCTCTCTCTCTCTCTCTCTCTAACAACCACACACACACACACTCAGTGACAAATTGCTGACATAGGTAGAATATTGCTCTGTCTGGAGATGAGATTTCCAGTCCCACGAGTCCACCAGCCCCTAACTTGTACACATACGTGCACACACGCACGCACACACACCCGTATGTGAATGTGTTTTTGCGCGTATCTTCGTGAGCTGAGGTTTAAAGGTCATTTCCCACGATGCCCCGCAGCTCCAGGCTCCTCTGCGACGTCTTCGTCACTCTGGGCAACAAAGGGAAATATAGGGGCGGGGCTTTCCTTCCTGACCCCATCTCCAATACAATGGACACACACACACACACACACTCTGTTTTGGGTAGCTCTCACATGGGTTCATGCAAAAATCTGTGTGTATGTAAATGTGTGTTGTCCAGCGATGCTTTATGAACTCCCCTCTGCTGTCTACGTTGTGTGGTGGAGACAAAAGTACAAACAGGGAAACAGACTTCAGGAGTGAAACATTGGATAGGTTCCACGTACAACAGGAAGTAGAACAACATCTGAAGAACAGGTGACCCTTATGGCTACAGAAACGGGTCAGAAAGCAGAAGTGTACGGTTTTGGTTGAGAAGAACTGTTTGGCATGTCATTAGAAGGGAACTAAAGCAAGATGCAAATGCCAGCAAATTCAGCAGAAACAGCCTGTGGACGTCACCTCAGGTTAAGCGAAAGAAACAAGTTTGGCTGCTTTTTTTTTTCTTCGTGCTTTCTGATCTGGTTCTTCTGAGAAACTTAATAAGAGTGCAGAAGTGTCGATGTGGTAACATGCACAAACTAAGCCTCAGCGTTTGTATTTCTTTTTTAAGAAGCACATTGGTTAAAACATTTCTGGCTCCCAATGCACCCAAAAGTTGTTGTGTCTCCTGTTGCAAGAAGACACTGACCACTTTAATTCACAAGACGTGAGGATGAGCACACATACAGTAATAAGGAGGAGAAAGTAGAGAAAACACGAGCTGCTGATTATGCACCAGAGTCCCTCTAAGTGAGTAAAAAAGAAAACAAAATGATTGTGTTCTATTAGTAAAATACAAACATTTAAATAAAAAAAAAACCTGCTTATCTAAACAAACCCTAAGTAAGACACACATGTACAGATATATATGTTAACACATGACATTTACTATCGGAGACACACCCTCATGCATACATACGGTACATTTGCCTTTAGGCGGTTATGGAGCAGCCAGTATCTCCAGGTGCTATCCGCCCCCTCACTCTTTTCTGCCAATCACGTACACCTGTAGGACCCGCCCTACAACTGAGCAATGTGTGTGTGTGTGTGTGTGTGTGTGTGTGTGTGTGTGTGTGTGTGTGTGTGTGTGTGTGTGTGTGTGTGAAACAGTAAAACTGGGTCAACTCGAGGGGGTCAATCAGCCACAACCAGCCAGCTTGTTGCGGTGCCAAGAAACAAGAGAGAAAGAGAGAGAAAGAGGGAGAAAGAGGGAGAAAGAGGGATTATGAACGCGTTGACACAGACGTACTGTAATGTACTGTTGGTAGCGAACTGCATTAACCGGAGTCTTTTCCTGGAATGCAACTTTTACAGCGGCGACATCCTCCATGTGTTTCCTCCTGAGTGCTTTGTGACCTGAGTCTCGCGCATGCAACGCCCTCGTAGACTCTGCATGTACACAATCAGCAAGAGTGTGAGATCAGTGATTTATGTTCCATAAATTAGACCGATGTATTGATCCATTTGTTTGCTCTATGCCTCCCTCTGTGGTTGGAGAAAGGGTGTTCAGTGAATAATGTTGTCGAGGGTACGGATGTCCATACAATAATTTATATCAACTTCATTGTGATGCCATTCCAGCAAGCGGCAATAATCTGAGGCCGTTTCCCGATTCCATGCTACATTCTAATTATATGGAGTGCGTTCAATACATATATTTGTAATAATAATCCATTTAATTTATATAGTGCTTTTCAAGATACTCAAAGACACTTTACATTATACACCGTAGACACAGCTACGGGGAGCAATGCAGGGTTAAGTGTCTTGCTCAAGGACACATCGACTAGGGCGGGGATTGAACTGCCAACCTCTTGATTGAAAGACGGGCATGCTAACCACTGACCCATAGGGTCCGACTGTAGTATACAGTTTTGAGTTATAATATACAAGAAATCAACATATGAAACAGAACATGATGTCTCAAAATGCAGTTGTTATTTATGTGTTCATAGAGCAGTTTTACACCGTTTTCTTTCTCCAGCTCCTCCATTTCCTTTTGTGCATTGCTTTGTGGGATAATCCTCATCAGCAACGTATTCTTCTTAGCATGCACACTAACAGTATGGAGTTTAAACACACTAAACACTAGAATTAGTGCGTATTATGGATTTGGGACATTTCTTCAGAATGCTGGAGCTCGTTGGAGCTGTAAACAGCCTGAGAGGAAGACCGTACTCAGGGCAGGAAAACCCGTGACTACCTCCTCTGTGTGGTAAGAAAGTCCACAAAGCTCTCCCATAGTGCTTGTGAATCTCGCTGCTGTCAATAGAAAGCAACCAGAAGAGTGTATCTTTTGTGGATTATGGCAGCTGGAAAAAAACGACAGAGTTTAAAAGAGAGAGAGAAAGAAAAAGAGAAATAAACAAAGATATGATTTTGAAATGTCCCTCCAGAATGTGATTATGCCTGTGAGGGTTTGCGTCCATCAACAGGCCGTAGTGTCCTTGAGATGACACTCGATCTCCAGTAAATTAAAGACGGCTGAAAATATTATTGAAACATAAATGTTCTCATTAACCTGTTTGCCATGCCGTCGCCATTGGCGCCACAGATCACTGCCTTCCTTCCGCTTCGTTTGCACAAAGAAGTGGCAGAGTCAGCGCAGTGCGGCGTCACAACGCAGGTGATTTAAGTTCCCTTCAGCTTCCTGCTGCAGCAAAAGCAGGACCCAGAGCGCCACACGAGGGAAAGGAAACTGCAGGCAGGACTTCATAAAGTATTGAGAGCATGAGTGTCATTATCTGCTCTCTCGGCCTGAGGACACGCTGGGCTGCGTCATTACGTAACCCGCACTAACGATCACTCATTCACGTTGGAGGACAGCGTGTGTGTGTGTGTGTGTGTGTGTGTGTCGGGGGTGGGGAGTACATACTTTACAACAGATTTACAGAACATGCACTAAGTGCACGTCTCACGTGCGCACACAGAGCCCCGTGCACTGAAATGATATGAACACGGACAGCGCCGGCTTCCACTGCGCATCTAATTGATGTTGACCTTCTGCTGTCAAAGTAAATAAAAATGGATTCCTGCCCTCACGTGGCTTTCATCTTCCTCTAAGGAAATAAGTATTTTCTTAAAGGTAAATGCTCTTTTCTCTTTCCTCTGCCCTCAGAGCGTGACTTTCCCCTGGGCCACCTCTCTTTGTCGGCGCCGGCTCCGTCCACTGTGTGAGCCAGCAGGGGTGGTCGTACTCATCTAATAAGGCCCTGTCACACAGATTAATTCCTGCTGATGATAAATTCCCCCCCCCCCCCCAGACCGGGTCGAACCAACTGTCTGCTTGATTGAACCCAAAGGGAGAGAAAGAGCAGGTCACAGCAAGAGGGGGAGAGAGATGCCATCGCTCTACAGGACATGACAGCTCGTCTCGACTTCCCGGTCTTATTTCTCCTCCTTCTCCTGTCTTTCCATCCACTTTCATCACTTTTCTGCCGGTGATGAGAAAATGTCCTTTCTCTCTTTTCCTACTTTTATTTTTAAATCTGACAACAAGCACACATTTACTCTGCGCCCTCATTTAAACTACAACATTAAAGTACCGCTCACATATTAGGGCATCAATAATAATATGATAATAGAACATTGACAGGAGGCATTCTGCTTGATAATACTTTCATTATATCATTATATCTCAACAATAACTAAATCATAATAATTAAGGATTTCCTTTATTTGTATTCCTTAAAAGAATTATCAAATTATCAAAATAGTAATCAATTGATCAGAGACGGAGTTCAAAACAACAAGTGTGTGGTGAAAAGAACAGCTTGAGTTCAGTAGCTGTAAGAGAGAAACAACTATTTTAATCTCCTGTGCCCCCCCCCCCCCCCCCCCCCCCCCCCCCAGCCTTCCTAATCACTAAAAGGCTTCAAATCCTCTTGTTCACTGAAGTTCACTCACAGACAACGTCCTGGTTCACCGTCCTCTGTGTCGAACACACAAACATGTGAACAAATACCCATTCCAGAGGTGACTGGCCCAAAACAAAACCTGTGAAATTCCAACGAAGCAGCACCACCCTGTCAAGGTTTATTTATATATGCATCACATCAAACACACACACGGTTGCACCTGTGTGTGGGAACACACCTGGAGGGAGGAGCTTCACATATCCCCCTTTTAGAAAAGACAAGGCACTGCAGTGAGACGGAGAGACAGCGTTCACTACGAGTAAAAAACAAGATGGAGGAATTTTATAAGACACTTCAAAAGAGAGAGAAAAGTTGATTTCCTGTGCCTGACAGCCTTTGTGCACGTCTATGTGTGTGTGTGTGCGTGTGAGGGTGAGTTTGCTCTAAGCAAAGCAAGATTAATGACCATCAGCTCATTCCTGGCAAACACTAAGATCTGTGTGTGTGTGTGTGTGTGTGTGTGTGTGTGTGTGTGTGTGTGTGTGCGTGTGTGTGTGCATGCATGTGTGCATGTGTATGTGCGTGCGTGCTTGTGGGTGTGTGTGTGCGTGTGCGTGGTGTTGACCTAACAAGGAAATCTTTGTCCGTGTAATGGCTTTTAGCTGCACCGCAACCGGCTCATCAGCTTTTCTTTTGTGTGTGTGGACATGAGGAAGAACTATTATATAATGTTCATCAACAATTAAACTTGATCTTGTACCTTTAAAGAACGACGACATATCAGTGGCATACTTTCCTTACATATATAACTGTGAGTTAGAATTCAGTTTGAGTCTAAAATAAAGCTTGGCCTGGCTGACGGTTTCCTCTCTGGCCCACCAAGTTATTTTCATAACATTAGCAGTGCATGTTAGTCGACATCTTTATCAGTGGTTGATAGCCGCGAGGCCAATGTAGCAGCAGTGAGTGCTACACAATGGTAGGGTTGGCTTGCTGACAAGCCATCAATTAGCACAAACACACACACACACAGAGACACACACACACAGACGTGCACAGACACACACACACACACAGATAAGCAAAGGTCCAAAAGACACTGATAAAAACAACACAAGAACATGCTCTATATGTGTAGAGTATAAAACATCACACCTCATGCATGAACACAAACACAACTCATAAAGCCCAGGCATATGGTCTCTTCATAAAGACTATTCATACGCTACAAACACCAAAACCCAGCAGCATGCAAATACTCATCGCACTGCATGTGTGGCTCTTGTGAAGACACACACATACACACACAAAGACACACAATTCAAGCTCGTCCAAAGCAATTCCCTAAAATAACTGGCGGTGAAAAGGTTAGGAGTGAATAATTGACAAGTACATTCTCTCTCTCTCTCTCTCTCTCTCTCTCTCTCTCTCTCTCTCTCTCTCTCTCTCTCTCTCTCTCTCTCTCTCTCTCTCTCTCTAACCCAATAAATGTACAACAGGAGTTGCAATCCTATGAACCTGTTGACTGTTGCTCATCAAATATTGCCTTTCATTACCATTATCTGCCACAAATGACAACAGCTGAGTCCTGACACCAAATGCTTTCAGCAATAACAGTTCTCCTCCCATGTGTCTCTGAGGGCGTCCCGCTTTGAACAACGATGACATGCAAACGCACTAAACATTCATAATGCAAAGCAGTCGGACTAAATTAAACAACCCTGTGCTGCTCAACGCGACAAGGGGTACATCATGAAGAAAGTAACCAAGACCACACAGCTAGCAAACAAATTTCCACTCACTTTCTTAATATTTGAGGAAAGGCAGCTTTACTTTACTGTCCCAGGACAAAAGATAACCTCAATTATTGTCCATAAACAACTCTAGAAGGACTAACTTTGCCTTATTTTTATAACACAACCTTCAGTCAATGTTCGCCACCTCCTCTTTAACTCTTTCCAGCATAAATAGTCTTTATATCTATTTCTAATTCGTAGTTTTGGATTAAAGTGCAACGTTTTCACTATAACAAGAACTCACCAGACTGGAAAATAATGCAGTTTTTTTCCAGAATATCCCTCAGTAAAGCTGCTCTAATTGATTTTATTTTATATCAATGTCATTTTCAAATGCAATGACTGATCTCCACTGAAACAAGACCTGTTGCACAGCAGAGTAGGGGACACGGTGTAGCTCGTTATTGTTTATTTGGAGAGATTATTTGAACGGGTCAGTGCGTGGCAGCTCCCGGGCCTCCATTAAACATCCCATAAATACATTCATCACTGGAAACTCAAGAGGCAAACAACAAAACTGAGTGAGTCTACCGGTTCTACCTGCCACCACAAAGCTGAATGTGTACACACACACGCACACACATGGACGCGCTAAGACAATAATAAGCAGGCCATTAACAATACCATGTTAGTGTTCTGAAGGTAGCCAGCTACCAAGTGCACAATATCCCCAAACTACACACACACACACACACACACACACACACACACAAACTAAAGCCTTAGAAAATGTCTTTCCAAATTACAAGCTTATTACCCTCCTCAGCAGACACACACACACACACTCTCTTCACAGTTTACCTAACCCATATGTTTGGGTGGGATAAGTCCACGTCACCTCTTAGTGTCTTTAATGCAATAAGTCCTTTCTTTTAATGCCCTCACAGTGTCCATTCAATACCTAGTAGTTCAAGCAGCTTGTTCTCACACTAAAGCTGCAACTAACAAATTATTCCATTGTCAACTTAACTGGTGATTGTTTTCTTTCGGATGAATTATCATTTAAGATATAAAATGTCAGAAAATCATGAAAGACACAATGAAATATGAAATAGAACAAATTCTAACGTTCAACTTTACCCGTATAATAGAGGGAAAAATGCTTTCATGCATTTCCTTAAACATGCTTGTACTTGTAACATACCAGTCAGCGTGGTATTAATCTAATCTGGACTGCCGGGATCTCATTTCCATTCGGTCCCATGTGGACGAGGGGGGGGGGTCATTATTTAAAAAGCACTTAAGCTGATGAGATCGCCCAAGACTCTGTGATGTCATGATGCCATCTGACTGGACACGCGGTGATGTCACATCGGGAACGTATCTTCAAATCCCCATTGGATCAGCTGTTTCATAATGGAATTGCTTCACAGTAGAGATACCGTGTAAAACCGTTCCCATGTATTTTAGACAACCCAATGTTTTCTGTCATTACTTTAATGGCTGTTACCTTTTATCTGCATGCAAACAAAGGCTCAGTGAATGTGTTCTTACTGTGATGCCCCCGCCTG